>NW_024883695.1:0-37648 GCF_019059575.1 Amphibalanus amphitrite
ATATACATAACCTACATACGGCCCTTTTTCGACTATTGCGACATAGTATATGACGGACTGATAACTAGGAACGACGCTAACAGACTTGAACGACTTCAAAATCGCGCAGCCCGACTTATTACAGGAACAATGACAAGAACACCGACAAACAGACTGAGGGAGGAACTGGGCTGGACTTCCATGGAAAACAGGCGCAAAGTTCACAGACTTCTACTTTACCATCACCTAAAAACAGCTGATCCTCAAATACCACCATATGTTCTTTCAATTATTCCTGACACACGAGCATACCAGACAGGTAGAAATTTACGAAATTCCAGCACTCTCACACAATCCTTTAATAGAACTACTCTCTTCAGGAAGTCATTCATACCAAGCACAACCCGGCTCTGGAACGACCTTCCCCCCTCTGTCCACCATCCAAACCTCTTTTCCTTCAAACGACAAATTCACGAGCATTTTGGCCCTCCACGACCGCCTGAGTACTTTACCTTCGGCTCCAAGCGCGGCAATCTCCTGCACACCAGACTACGCGTCGGAGCATCTAAACTCAACGAACACCTCCATAAATTACGCCTTTCAGATTCACCCTCTTGTCCATGCGGCCATTCACTTGAAACTGCGGAACACTACATCCTTCATTGCACTACATACAATAATATTCGACAAACGCTTTTCGAGGAACTATCCACAATTCTCAATCTTGACTTTCGAACTTTGCCAACATCCAAACAACTTAAAATGCTACTTCATGGCGAGTTACTCAACCCGGGCAGCGGACGAGAGGTGGCAAGCTGTTTCCAGAAATACATAATTAATTCCCACAGATTTTGATCACCAAAACTCCTCTCGGGCGCGTGGGGCGGCGGCTCCCGGCGGCTGTTCCGGGGCGCTGTGGGCGGGTGTCCCTCCTCGTGCGGCGGTCGCTGATGTGCAATGAACGCGAGACATTAATGACTGATTGTGTGTGAATGTATGATGCGTATGATGGAGTGTAGTGTAATTGTTTGAAAATGCGATGTGTGTGTGTGTGAGCGCGCGTGTGTGAGTGCATGTATGCACGTGACGCTAATAATAGTACACAACAATTACCTAATACGCCAAGAATTGTTACGTGTGCGCGTGCCAGTACAAGTGATTAAGAGTGTGTGTTTGTATGTATGTGTATAGTGTAAAGCATAGGTACGAGTCTGCACGTAAGCTTGTATGTTTGCGAATGAGTGTGCACGGAGAGAGGTGCCCCGAATTAAGCCCTGAGCTTCTGCACCAATCTCCGATTTACTCTTTTGTTCCAGTACTTTCTGTTCAATAAATATCATCATCATCATCATCATCACCGTCAGAAGCACCCTTACACGGTCAGCAAAGAGCCGACACTCGGTCAGCGGACAGTGGCGTTGGGTCACCGGATGGCAGAGCATCGCCGCAGCACACAGACAAGACAGGACTGTGCCGACAACGCAACCCCGTTGGAGTAACATGACCCTAATAAATGCACCGATCATGCTCTGGTCTATCTCCATTATTTATAATAATAAAAAATGAAGGAACAACTGAGATGAGGGAAAGGAGTGAGGCGTCTGTTAGGGTCCCCGTGCAATACGCCCGGTGCGGTGACTGACCTCATCGCCGCTAGCTGGAGAGCTGGTTCACCCGGCTGACGACCTTCTGTACCTCCTCGGCGGAGAGCGGGTGGCCGTTGGTGGTCCGCCGCAGCCCGTCCCGGTAGCCGGCCGCCCCATCCGGCGACACGCCCTGGGGAGTCATAGCATAACACTCAGGCAGGTTCAGGTTTCAGTCCGACACACAGAACCGTCCGGCGACACGCCCTGGAGGCGACACATGGGCGCGCTCAGGGCTCAGGTACAGGTCTCGCGAGATTAAGCGGTAGGTTTTGCACTTTTACATTTCCGGTTATATCTCAGAAACTAATCGATCTACGATGAAGCCATTTTACACGATCATGGCCGGCTTGTTACCCAACAAGTCGATCGCATCTTCAACACTTAAAAGCTTAAGACGACGAAGATATAACCTGAAGTACACTAAATTTTCTAGGTGCAAAACCTACCGCTAAAACCCGCGAGCCCTGTACCATGCAATTGCACAAGGGCGCCGGGTGCAGTGTCTGTGTGTCCCTGACTGACCTGCAGCGGTGACGCTGTCACAGAAAGCACCTGTGCATTGCCCAATGGATCCAGCCCAGTTCCGGCCGGCCGAGTGCCCGCACGTACGCAGCCAGTGTTACGGTCTGTGTTCGATCTATGTTACGGTCTGCATTCAATCTATTTTACGCCCTGTGTAACGACCTGCGTTACGGCTTGTGTTACGGTCTGTGTTACATACCCTGTTCTGGGCGGTCTCCACCTTGACCCTCCTAGTGTCCCAGAGTCGGTACTGGTAGACGTGCGCGTTCTCTGCCGAAACGTCCCGCAGGTGAACGAGCAGGTTCTGTAGGCCGACCAGCGTCTCAGCTGGCACCTGAGAAGGTCAGGGGAGGGTAGGGGAGGTCAGTAGTATACTGGTGTCTGACATAGACCAGCGGACAGGGGGGAGGGGAGAGGGAGAGGAGTCTGGTGGCGCAGTAGGACCGTTCCGCGCTTGAAAGTTGACACATCTGAGGACCGTTCCGCGCGCGCTGACACTGCCTCTAGAACCGTTCTGCGAGCAGTCAGACATGCAGACCGGATTGATGTTTTGAAACTTTGACATAATAAACTTGAATTAATTCGACACAGGTAGCTTAACCGCATGTGTTTTTTATATCGCGGACAAAAAAGTGGGGATTGTTAGGGTTAAGCAGGGAGTCACCGATGTTAGATCCCTCTCTGGGTCCTTTCATAGGTCACGGTCCTGACCCGAGATAGCTGAGCTGTGTCGCAGCCCTGACCTCAGGGCTCAGACAGCTGAGCTGTGCACGCCGTCGGCTCGGCCGTCAGTCGCCACAGCCGCTGACGCCAGTGTCCAAACAGCTCCAAACAATATCCGGCCCTGTATAGCAGGATAAGCCATCAGAGGCGGGAGTGATCAATGGAGGGACGCGAAACACTAACGCCAAGGGGATGACAACTGCTGAGGAATAAAGAAACTACATGCAGGTACACTGGGAACACGTCATGCTGGAGTTGACGTGTTCCCAGCCCGTCCTGTACCATGCAGCCCGTTCCGGTGATCACTCCCGCGGGGCCGGATATTGTTGGGAGCTGTTTGGACACTGGCGTCAGCGGCTGTGGCGACTGACGGCCGAGCCGACGGCGTGCACAGCTCAGCTGTCTGAGGTCAGGGCTGCGACACAGCTCAGCTATCTCGGGTCAGGACCGTGACCCCCTATGAAAAGACCCAGAGAGGGATCTAACATCGGTGAGTCCCTGCTTAACCCTAACAATCCCTACTTTTTTCTCCGCGCTAAAGAAAAACACATGCGAGTTATAAAAAACACATCCCTATCAACCAGTCCCAAACAGTGTACCAAATTTGAGCGCAATCGGCGTGGCAGTTCAGGGTTCAAGATATATGAGCAACCCAAAATCGCTACCGCAGCAGAATAACGAACACTCTCGGCCCTTCACGTCGCACGTGTCACGACGCTCACCATGATACATCAGTTGTAGTCAATAACTCACCAACATACATCAGTTGTAGTCAATAACGAGATGGAAGGTATAGGATTACGCGCAACAAAGAGTAACGCAGGTCAATCAGCCCAGCGGTTGCTGACTTACAAGCCTATTAAAAACGTTACAGGAATACGCTTCGCTAGCTCAAACGTAATAGAGTAGAATCATTACATACTAGATGGCATGTTTGGCGCTATAACTGTGCGTTTTGATAGATGCGTTTGAGGGGGCATTAGTTTAGGCGTGGGAACTTATGATTTTTATTTGTCTTATTTTGTCGGAGTTGGATATTTGTTTGAACGGCACGGTATGCTGGTGCTGGTTGCGGGTTGTTGGAGCCTTTCTCATGGTTTGCCTTTATCGAACTCAACCCGACTTTACCCTAACCTACCCATACCCTATCTTACTCATAACTTATGCATAGTTACCCTTCTCATACTCGATTTAAGTAACGTACCAAATTTGAGCGCAATCGGCCCAGCCGTTCTTGAGATACAAAACTGGCCCACTGCACGTGCGCACGCGCTAACTGCGACACCAGATGACTTGTGCCAGCCACCTTTCTAAATTGTCCCCAACAGTGAACAAAATTTGAGCGAAATCGGCCCAGCCGTTCTTGAGATGTAGAAGTGGACCCCTCACGTGCGCACGTGCAGTCGATCCACCCTACCTGTCACAAATGACCATACATCGCCAGGTTAATGCCCCCTCCACCCACAGGCCAAGTTTCAGCGCAATCGGCCCAGTGGTAGCTGAGTTATTCCTAGTACAATAATGTGTTGTTTATTGGTAGGCGCTTATTTTCAGTGTGTGGAATTCCCCTTGGCCGGCGGTGCATTGCAGCCCATGCTTTGATAGCTATTGTCAAAAGTTGAATGGCCTGCCTGCCGAAGCCATCGATCGGATTTTGTCGGAAAATACCCGTAACGTTAACAAAACACGGTCACATGCTTGAGTCATTTTCACAAAAGTTTATTGACTTTTCGATAATATTTTGGGTGGATCTTGGTCAGAAAAGAATGCTCTTTCCGAATATATAGTTTTCATAGCGATTGGTCAGCGTTTTAAATACGTTTTGATGTTGTAAAGGACGTCGCGCTCCGCGCGAATCAAATTTTCAAATTAATTTTTCATTATTAAGGAAATGGTACGGATCATCAGTTTTTGTTTGCTATTCTCTGATTACACATACATTTGTCTGCAGAATGATACAACACCGATTTCATTCCGTCAAGCCGTTTTCCAGCGGCATCGATTTTCCTGTCACAATGCACGAAATCGGTCATTTTTTTCACAACCGGTGGTGCTGTCTTGCACGTGGCGCGTGCTGTACTATGAAACTATATCAATACGCTAGTTCCATCTCTCCTCTACCCACCAGTGGCAACCCCACCTCGCTACGGCAATCTGTCGCCGAGTTTTGGGCCCGGGAAGTGGGCGCCGCAGGCCGGTTTTCGCCCGATCTTCGATTTGACCGTTTCCCGTGTTAACCCTATGGCGCACGCGAGCGCGTGCTGACGGCGCACCCCTGGTCCGATCACGCCCAAATTTTAATACAAAGGCCGCCCACGCCCACAAATTCGGCATGCCAAATTTCACGTCGATACGCGGCGCCTTTCAGGCGCATTAAGACACATAAGTCATGACACACGCACGCACGCACGGACAACTTATAATTCATAATATAGACTAGATGGCATATTTTGCGCGATAACTGTGCGTTTGGATAGATGCGTGTGAGGGGGCATTAGTTTGGGTGTGGGAACTCATGATTTTTATTTGTCTTATTTTGTCGGAGTTGGATATTTGTTTGAACGGCATGGTATGCTGGTGCTGGTTGCGGGTTGTTTGAGCCTTTCTCATGGTTTGCCTTTATCGAACTCAAACCCACCCTACCCTACCCTAACCTACCCATACCCTATCTTGCTCATAACCTACACGTCGTTACCCTTCTCATACTCGATTAAAGTAATGTACCGTAAGGTGGGGCTATTTGAGACAGTGGGGCTATTTGAGACAGTATTTAAAATTGCTATAAAATAAAAACCACTTAAAATTTATGCTTGATTTTTTGCTCAGGCGATTTACTGCTCGATTCCACACCTCCCTGAGCAAAAATATCACACAAAAATCAAACGATCTTCATTTTATAGCGATTTTAAATACTGTCTCAAATAGCCCCACTGTCTCAAATAGCCCCACTTTACGGTACCAAATTTGAGCGCAATCGGCCCAGCCGTTCTTGAGATATAAAAGCGGCCCGCTGCACGTGCGCACGCGCTAACTGAGACTCTAGATGACTTGTGCCAGCCACCCTTCTAAATTGTTCCTAACGGTGTACAAAATTTGAGCGAAATCGGCCCAGCCGTTCTTGAGATGTATAGGTGGACCCCTCACGTGCGCACGTGCAATCGATCCACCCTACCTGTCACACATGACCATGCATCGCCAGATGAGTGCCCCCTCCACCCACAGTCCACGTTTCAGCGCAATCGGCCCAGTAGTAGCTGAGTAATTCCTAGTACAAAAATGTGCTGTTTACTGGTGAGCGCTTATTTTCAGTGTTTGGAATTCCCCTTTGCTGGCGGTGCATTGCAGCCCATGCTTTGATAGCTATTGCCAAAAGTTGAATGACTTGCCGGCCATAAGCCATCGATCGGATTTTATCGAAAAATACCTGTAACGTTAACAAAACACGGTCGTATGTTTGAGACATTTTCACAAAAGTTTATTGACTTTTCGATAATATTTTGGGTGGATATTGGTCAGAAAAGAATGCTCTTTCCGAATATGTAGGTTTCATAGCGATTAATTAGCGTTTTCAATACGTTTTGATGTTGTAAAGGTCATCGCGCTCCGCGCGAAATAAATTTTCAAATTAATTTTTCATTATTAAGGAAATGCTACGGATCATCACTTTTTATCTGCTATCCTCTGATTACACATACATTTGTCTGCAAAATGATACAACACCGATTTCATTCCGTCAAGCCGTTTTCCAGCGGCATCGATTTTCCCGTCACAATGCACGAAATCGGTCATTTTTTCACAACCGGGGGTGCTGTCTTGCACGTGGCACGTGCTATACTATGAAACCATATCAATACTCTAGGCCCATCTCTCCTCTATCCAGTGGTGGCAGCCCCACCTCGCTATGGCAGTCTGTCGCCGAGTTTTGGGCCCGGGAAGTGGGCGCCGCAGGCCGGTTTTCGCCCGATGTTTGTTTTGACCGTTTCCCGTGTTAACCCTATGGCGCACGCGAGCGCGTGCTGACGGCGCACCCCTGGGCCAATCCGTCCCAAATTTTAATACAGAGGTCACATCAACCCACCGATTCGGCATGCCAAATTTCACGTCGCTACGCGGCGCCTTTCAGGCGCAATAAGACACATAAGACATGACGGATTACGCACGCACGCACGCACGCACGGACATGTTATAATTCATAATATAGATATGCAATTGCTACTATTTCCTGGTTTTCTTTATAGGCCAAGGCTTGGTAACTGATAACTCTGCTGCCCTGTAATGGGTCCGGCCCGCTGTGGCGAGTGAAGACACTCGCTCTGACTGACTGGACCGCCAGCCGAGACGCTGCTGACTCTGGTGGTGAATGGTGAGCGGAAGAGGAGAAAGTTTACGCCAAAGCTGAAGCAACTCTACATTGCTGTACAGCTAATACGCTTTTCACCTGGTGGCCAGTAGAGGAACTAACAGTTACTACAACTGACCGTCAGAAGCACCCAACACACACCGTGCCGCTCCCAGTAACATACCAGGATGTAGACCCCAGTCGGGCAGCGCTCCGGCGTCCGGCAGCCGCAGCTGGTCCAGCAGTGACAGCAGCCGGCCGGCGCTGCCCTCCGGCGCCGTCCGACAGGCGTTCACGGCCACCACCCTGACGGACAGACGTTGCACGGTCAGCAAAGAGACGAATCTCGGTGAGCGGACAGAAGCGTTGGGTCACCGGATGGCAGAGCATCGCCGCAGCACACAGACCAGACAGGACTGTGCCGACAACGCAACCCCGTTGGAGTAACATGACCCTAATATATGCACCGAAAATGCTCTCGTCTATCTCAATTATTTATAATAATAAAAAAATGAAAGAACAACTGAGATGAGGAAAAGGAGTGAGGCATCTGTTAGGGTCCCCGTGCAATACGCCCGGTGCGGTGACTGACCTCTGCGCCGCTAGCTGGAGAGCTGGTTCACCCCGCTGACGACCTTCTGTACCTCCTCGGCGGAGAGCGGGTGGCCGTTGGTGGCCCGCCACAGCCCGTCCCGGTAGCCGGCCGCCCCGTCCGGCGACACGCCCTGGGGAGTCATAGCATAACACTCAGGCAGGTTCAGGTTTCAGTCCGACACACAGAACCGTCCGGCGACACGCCCTGGGGGCGACACATGGGCGCGCTCAGGGCTCAGGTACAGGTCTCGCGAGATTAAGCGGTAGGTTTTGCACTTTTACATTTCCGGTTATATCTCAGAAACTAATCGATCTACGATGAAGCCATTTTACACGATCATGGCCGGCTTGTTACCCAACAAGTCGATCGCATCTTCAACACTTAAAAGCTTAAGACGACGAAGATATAGCCTGAAGTACACTAAATTTTCTAGGTGCAAAACCTACCGCTAAAACCCGCAAGCCCTGTACCATGCACAAGGGCGCCGGGTGCAGTGTCTGTGTGTCCCTGACTGACCTGCAGTGGTGACGCTGTCACAGAAAGCACCTGTTCATTGCCCAATGGATCCAGCCCAGTTCCGGCCGGCCGAGTGCCCGCACGTACGCAGCCAGTGTTACGGTCTGTGTTCGATCTATGTTACGGTCTGTGTTCAATCTATTTTACGCCCTGTGTAACGACCTGCGTTACGGCTTGTGTTACGGTCTGTGTTACATACCCTGTTCTGGGCGGTTTCCACCTTGACCCTCTTAGCGTCCCAGAGTCGGTACTGGTAGACGTGCGCGTTCTCTGCCGAGACGTCCCGCAGGTGAACGAGCAGGTTCTGTAGGCCGACCAGCGTCTCAGCTGGCACCTGAGAAGGTCAGGGGAGGGTAGGGGAGGTCAGTGGTGTACTGGTGTCTGACATAGACCAGCGGACAGGGGGAGGGGAGAGGGAGAGGAGTCTGGTGGCGCCGAAGGACCGTTCCGCGCTTGAAAGTGGACATATCTGAGGACCGTTCCGCGCGCGCTGACATTGCCTCTAGAACCGTTCTGCGAGCAGTCAGACATGCAGACCGGATTGATGTTTTGAAACTTTGACATAATAAACTTTAATTAATTCGACACAGGTACTCTAACCGCATGTGTTTTTTATATCGCGGACAAAAAAGTGGGGATTGTAGGGTTAAGCAGGGAGTCACCGATGTTAGATCCCTCTCTGGGTCCTTTCATAGGTCACGGTCCTGACCCGAGATAGCTGAGCTGTGTCGCAGCCCTGACCTCAGACAGCTGAGCTGTGCACGCCGTCGGCTCGGCCGTCAGTCGCCACAGCCGCCGACGCCAGTGTCCAAACAGCTCCAAACAATATCCGGCCCTGTATAGCAGGATAAGCCATCAGAGGCGGGAGTGATCAATGGAGGGACGCGAAACACTAACGCCAAGGGAATGACAACTGCTGAGGAATAAAGAAACTACATGCAGGTACACTGGGAACACGTCATGCTGGAGTTGACGTGTTCCCAGCCCGTCCTGTACCATGCAGCCAGTTCCGGTGATCACTCCCGCGGGGCCGGATATTGTTGGGAGCTGTTTGGACACTGGCGTCAGCGGCTGTGGCGACTGACGTCCGAGCCGACGGCGTGCACAGCTCAGCTGTCTGAGGTCAGGGCTGCAACACAGCTCAGCTATCTCGGGTCAGGACCGTGACCCCCTATGAAAAGACCCAGAGAGGGATCTAACATCGGTGAGTCCCTGCTTAACCCTAACAATCCCTACTTTTTTCTCCGCGCTATAGAAAAACACATGCGAGTTATAAAAAACACATCCCTATCAACCAGTCCCAAACAGTGTACCAAATTTGAGCGCAATCGGCGTGGCAGTTCAGGGTTCAAGATATATGAGCAACCCAAAATCGCTACTGCAGCAGAATAACGAACACTCTTGGCCCTTCACGTCGCACGTGTCACGACGCTCACCATGATACATCAGTTGTAGTCAATAACTCACCAAGATACATCAGTTGCAGTCAATAACGAGATGGAAGGTATAGGATTACGCGCAACAAAGAGTAACGCAGGTCAATCAGCCCAGCGGTTGCTGACATACAAGCCTATTAAAAACGTTACAGGAATACGCTTCGCTAGCTCAAACGTAATAGAGTAGAATCATTACATATATGCAATTGCTACTATTTCCTGGTTTTCTTTATAGGCCAAGGCTTGGTAACTGATAACTCTGCTGCCCTGTAATGGGTCCGGCCCGCTGTGGCGAGTGAAGACACTCGCTCTGACTGACTGGACCGCCAGCCGAGACGCTGCTGACTCTGGTGGTGAATGGTGAGCGGAAGAGGAGAAAGTTTACGCCAAAGCTGAAGCAACTCTACATTGCTGTACAGCTAATACGCTTTTCACCTGGTGGCCAGTGGAGGAACTAACAGTTACTACAACTGACCGTCAGAAGCACCCAACACACACCGTGCCGCTCCCAGTAACATACCAGGATGTAGACCCCAGTCGGGCAGCGCTCCGGCGTCCGGCAGCCGCAGCTGGTCCAGCAGTGACAGCAGCCGGCCGGCGCTGCCCTCCGGCGCCGTCCGACAGGCGTTCACGGCAACCACCCTGACGGACAGACGTTACACGGTCAGCAGAGAGCCGACACTCGGTCAGCGGACAGTGGCGTTGGGTCACCGGATGGAAGAGCATCGCCGCAGCACACAGATCAGACAGGACTGTGCCGACAACGCAACCCCGTTGGAGTAACATGACCCTAATAAATGCACCGAAAATGCTCTGGTCTATCTCCATTATTTATAATAATAAAAAAATGAAAGAACAACTGAGATGAGGGAAAGGAGTGAGGCGTCTGTTAGGGTCCCCGTGCAATACGCCCGGTGCGGTGACTGACCTCATCGCCGCTAGCTGGAGAGCTGGTTCACCCGGCTGACGACCTTCTGCACCTCCTCGGCGGAGAGCGGGTGAACGTTGGTGGTCCACCGCAGCCCGTCCCGGTAGCCGGCCGCCCCATCCGGCGACACGCCCTGCGGAGTCATAGCATAACACTCAGGCAGGTTCAGGTTTCAGTCCGACACACAGAACCGTCCGGCGACACGCCCTGGGGGCGAGACATGGGCGCGCTCAGGGCTCAGGTACAGGTCTCGCGAGATTAAGCGGTAGGTTTTGCACTTTTACATTTCCGGTTATATCTCAGAAACTAATTGATCTACGATGAAGCCATTTTACACGATCATGGCCGGCTTGTTACCCAACAAGTCGATCGCATCTTCAACACTTAAAAGCTTAAGACGACGAAGATATAGCCTGAAGTACACTAAATTTTCTAGGTGCAAAACCTACCGCTAAAACCCGCGAGCCCTGTACCATGCACAAGGGCCCCGGGTGCAGTGTCTGTGTGTCCCTGACTGACCTGCAGCGGTGACGCTGTCACAGAAAGCACCTGTTCATTGCCCAATGGATCCAGCCCAGTTCCGGCCGGCCGAGTGCCCGCACGTACGCAGCCAGTGTTACGGTCTGTGTTCGATCTATGTTACGGTCTGTGTTCAATCTATTTTACACCCTGTGTAACGACCTGCGTTACGGCTTGTGTTACGGTCTGTGTTACATACCCTGTTCTGGGCGGTCTCCACCTTGACCCTCTTAGCGTCCCAGAGTCGGTACTGGTAGACGTGCGCGTTCTCTGCCGAGGCGTCCCGCAGGTGAACGAGCAGGTTCTGTAGGCCGACCAGCGTCTCAGCTGGCACCTGAGAAGGTCAGGAGAGGGTAGGGGAGGTCAGTGGTGTACTGGTGTCTGACATAGACCAGCGGACAGGGGGAGGGGAGAGGGAGAGGAGTCTGGTGGCGCAGAAGGACCGTTCCGCGCTTGAAAGTGGACATATCTGAGGACCGTTCCGCGCGCGCTGACACTGCCTCTAGAACCGTTCTGCGAGCAGTCAGACATGCAGACCGGATTGATGTTTTGAAACTTTGACATAATAAACTTTAATTAATTCGACACAGGTACTCTAACCGCATGTGTTTTTTATATCGCGGACAAAAAAGTGGGGATTGTAGGGTTAAGCAGGGAGTCACCGATGTTAGATCCCTCTCTGGGTCCTTTCATAGGTCACGGTCCTGACCCGAGATAGCTGAGCTGTGTCGCAGCCCTGACCTCAGACAGCTGAGCTGTGCACGCCGTCGGCTCGGCCGTCAGTCGCCACAGCCGCTGACGCCAGTGTCCAAACAGCTCCAAACAATATCCGGCCCTGTATAGCAGGATAAGCCATCAGAGGCGGGAGTGATCAATGGAGGGACGCGAAACACTAACGCCAAGGGGATGACAACTGCTGAGGAATAAAGAAACTACATGAGATGATGTTTTTCGTACTCCAGCGTAGTACGAAAAACATCATCTCACGCTCTCAGTCCCAGCGGATAAAAACAACACCTAAGAAAGAAACTACATGCAGGTACACTGGGAACACGTCATGCTGGAGTTGACGTGTTCCCAGCCCGTCCTGTACCATGCAGCCCGTTCCGGTGATCACTCCCGCCTCTGATGGCTTATCCTGCTATACAGGGCCGGATATTGTTTGGAGCTATTTGGACACTGGCGTCAGCGGCTGTGGCGACTGACGGCCGAGCCGACGGCGTGCACAGCTCAGCTGTCTGAGGTCAGGGCTGCGACACAGCTCAGCTATCTCGGGTCAGGACCGTGACCCCCTATGAAAAGACCCAGAGAGGGATCTAACATCGGTGACTCCCTGCTTAACCCTAACAATCCCTACTTTTTTCTCCGTGCTATAAAAAAACACATGCGAGTTATAAAAAAAAAACACATCCCTATCAACCAGTCCCTATCAACCAGTTAATTAATTCGACACAGGTACTCTAACCGCATGTGTTTTTTATATCGCGGACAAAAAAGTGGGGATTGTAGGGTTAAGCAGGGAGTCACCGATGTTAGATCCCTCTCTGGGTCCTTTCATAGGTCACGGTCCTGACCCGAGATAGCTGAGCTGTGTCGCAGCCCTGACCTCAGACAGCTGAGCTGTGCACGCCGTCGGGTCGGCCGTCAGTCGCCACAGCCGCTGACGCCAGTGTCCAAACAGCTCCAAACAATATCCGGCCCTGTATAGCAGGATAAGCCATCAGAGGCGGGAGTGATCAATGGAGGGACGCGAAACACTAACGCCAAGGGAATGACAACTGCTGAGGAATAAAGAAACTACATGCAGGTACACTGGGAACACGTCATGCTGGAGTTGACGTGTTCCCAGCCCGTCCTGTACCATGCAGCCAGTTCCGGTGATCACTCCCGCGGGGCCGGATATTGTTGGGAGCTGTTTGGACACTGGCGTCAGCGGCTGTGGCGACTGACGTCCGAGCCGACGGCGTGCACAGCTCAGCTGTCTGAGGTCAGGGCTGCAACACAGCTCAGCTATCTCGGGTCAGGACCGTGACCCCCTATGAAAAGACCCAGAGAGGGATCTAACATCGGTGAGTCCCTGCTTAACCCAAACAATCCCTACTTTCTTCTCCGCGCTATAGAAAAACACATGCGAGTTATAAAAAACACATCCCTATCAACCAGTCCCAAACAGTGTACCAAATTTGAGCGCAATCGGCGTGGCAGTTCAGGGTTCAAGATATATGAGCAACCCAAAATCGCTACTGCAGCAGAATAACGAACACTCTTGGCCCTTCACGTCGCACGTGTCACGACGCTCACCATGATACATCAGTTGTAGTCAATAACTCACCAAGATACATCAGTTGCAGTCAATAACGAGATGGAAGGTATAGGATTACGCGCAACAAAGAGTAACGCAGGTCAATCAGCCCAGCGGTGGCTGACTTACAAGCCTATTAAAAACGTTACAGGAATACGCTTCGCTAGCTCAAACGTAATAGAGTAGAATCATTACATATATGCAATTGCTACTATTTCCTGGTTTTCTTTATAGGCCAAGGCTTGGTAACTGATAACTCTGCTGCCCTGTAATGGGTCCGGCCCGCTGTGGCGAGTGAAGACACTCGCTCTGACTGACTGGACCGCCAGCCGAGACGCTGCTGACTCTGGTGGTGAATGGTGAGCGGAAGAGGAGAAAGTTTACGCCAAAGCTGAAGCAACTCTACATTGCTGTACAGCTAATACGCTTTTCACCTGGTGGCCAGTGGAGGAACTAACAGTTACTACAACTGACCGTCAGAAGCACCCAACACACACCGTGCCGCTCCCAGTAACATACCAGGATGTAGACCCCAGTCGGGCAGCGCTCCGGCGTCCGGCAGCCGCAGCTGGTCCAGCAGTAACAGCAGCCGGCCGGCGCTGCCCTCCGGCGCCGTCCGACAGGCGTTCACGGCAACCACCCTGACGGACAGACGTTACACGGTCAGCAGAGAGCCGACACTCGGTCAGCGGACAGTGGCGTTGGGTCACTGGATGGCAGAGCATCGCCGCAGCACACAGACCAGACAGGACTGTGCCGACAACGCAACCCCGTTGGAGTAACATGACCCTAATAAATGCACCGAAAATGCTCTGGTCTATCTCCATTATTTATAATAATAAAAAAAATGAAAGAACAACTGAGATGAGGGAAAGGAGTGAGGCGTCTGTTAGGGTCCCCGTGCAATACGCCCGGTGCGGTGACTGACCTCATCGCCGCTAGCTGGAGAGCTGGTTCACCCGGCTGACGACCTTCTGTACCTCCTCGGCGGAGAGCGGGTGGCCGTTGGTGGTCCACCGCAGCCCGTCCCGGTAGCCGGCCGCCCCATCCGGCGACACGCCCTGCGGAGTCATAGCATAACACTCAGGCAGGTTCAGTTTTCAGTCCTACACACAGAACTGTCCGGCGACACACCCTGGGGGCGACACATCTGCGAGCTCAGGGCTCAGGTAAAGGTCTCGCGAGATTAAGCGGTAGGCTTGCACTTTTACATTTCCGGTTATATCTCAGAAACTAATCGATCTACAATGAAGCCATTTTACACGATCATGGCCGGCTTGTTACCCAACAAGTCGATCGCATCTTCAACACTTAAAAGCTTAAGACGACGAAGATATAACCTGAAGTACACTAAATTTTCTAGGTGCAAAACCTACCGCTAAAACCCGCGAGCCCTGTACCATGCACAAGGGCGCCGGGTGCAGTGTCTGTGTGTCCCTGACTGACCTGCAGCGGTGACGCTGTCACAGAAAGCACCTGTTCATTGCCCAATGGATCCAGCCCAGTTCCGGCCGGCCGAGTGCCCGCACGTACGCAGCCAGTGTTACGGTCTGTGTTCGATCTATGTTACGGTCTGTGTTCAATCTATTTTACGCCCTGTGTAACGACCTGCGTTACGGCTTGTGTTACGGTCTGTGTTACATACCCTGTTCTGGGCGGTCTCCACCTTGACCCTCTTAGCGTCCCAGAGTCGGTACTGGTAGACGTGCGCGTTCTCTGCCGAGACGTCCCGCAGGTGAACGAGCAGGTTCTGTAGGCCGACCAGCGTCTCAGCTGGCACCTGAGAAGGTCAGGGGAGGGTAGGGGAGGTCAGTGGTGTACTGGTGTCTGACATAGACCAGCGGACAGGGGGAGGGGAGAGGGAGAGGAGTCTGGTGGCGCAGAAGGACCGTTCCGCGCTTGAAAGTGGACATATCTGAGGACCGTTCCGCGCGCGCTGACACTGCCTCTAGAACCGTTCTGCGAGCAGTCAGACATGCAGACCGGATTGATGTTTTGAAACTTTGACATAATAAACTTTAATTAATTCGACATAGGTACTCTAACCGCATGTGTTTTTTATATCACGGACAAAAAAGTGGGGATTGTTAGGGTTAAGCAGGGAGTCACCGATGTTAGATCCCTCTCTGGGTCCTTTCATAGGTCACGGTCCTGACCCGAGATAGCTGAGCTGTGTCGCAGCCCTGACCTCAGATAGCTGAGCTGTGCACGCCGTCGGCTCGGCCGTCAGTCGCCACAGCCGCTGACGCCAGTGTCCAAACAGCTCCAAACAATATCCGGCCCTGTATAGCAGGATAAGCCATCAGAGGCGGGAGTGATCAATGGAGGGACGCGAAACACTAACGCCAAGGGAATGACAACTGCTGAGGAATAAAGAAACTACATGCAGGTACACTGGGAACACGTCATGCTGGAGTTGACGTGTTCCCAGCCCGTCCTGTACCATGCAGCCCGTTCCGGTGATCACTCCCGCGGGGCCGGATATTGTTGGGAGCTGTTTGGACACTGGCGTCAGCGGCTGTGGCGACTGACGTCCGAGCCGACGGCGTGCACAGCTCAGCTGTCTGAGGTCAGGGCTGCGACACAGCTCAGCTATCTCGGGTCAGGACCGTGACCCCCTATGAAAAGACCCAGAGAGGGATCTAACATCGGTGAGTCCCTGCTTAACCCTAACAATCCCTACTTTTTTCTCCGCGCTATAGAAAAACACATGCGAGTTATAAAAAACACATCCCTATCAACCAGTCCCAAACAGTGTACCAAATTTGAGCGCAATCGGCGTGGCAGTTCAGGGTTCAAGATATATGAGCAACCCAAAATCGCTACTGCAGCAGAATAACGAACACTCTTGGCCCTTCACGTCGCACGTGAGCTGTGCACGCCGTCGGCTCGGACCAGAGTCAGCAGCCGAGACGCTGCTGACTCTGGTGGTGAATGGTGAGCGGAAGAGGAGAAAGTTTACGCCAAAGCTGAAGCAACTCTACATTGCTGTACAGTAGGTCTATTAAAAAAGTCCCCCGCATCAGTGGGCGCTGCATTCGCTGAGCCGAACTCCCGTCTGCCCGTCCCATATCGCGCCGGGCTCAGGTCAGGTAGGGTCAGCGGGACCGCTCGGTCCGGCCCGCGGGCGGTGGACGGGCGGCCGGTAACGCTTTCCGCCAGCCAGCCGTAGAATCCAACAAACGGGACGGCCACCACTCAGCGCAGCGAAACCGGTGTTAAAGAATGGCAGTGGATGTTCATGGCCACAATGATTATGAGATAGTCATTGTTAGCCCGTGCCCCACAGGAATGCCTAGACTCGCACGCCTAGACTCGTTGGAGGGGAAATGGGGATTGAGCATCATTCTTATAACTCAGCTTTGGGCATTTAAGTGGTATTCGGAGTAGCGTCAAAAGTAGCGAAAAACAGAAAAAATACTTCAGCCAATTTTAGATCGGGTCAGAGCCAGGGCTGCGGAGTCGATGGATTTTCGGCAACTCCGACTCCGACTCCGACTCCGGCTTTCAAAAACCAGCTCCGACTCCGACTCCGACTCCGGGCAGAATTGTCGACTCCGACCGACTCCAACTCCCGACTCCGACTCCGCAGACCCAGCAGGGCTGCGGAGTCGACACTCGACAGATTTTCGGTGACTCCGACTCCGACTCCGGCTCGGGTTTCTAAAATCGACTCCGACTCCGACTCCGATTCCGGTCACAACTGTCGACTCCGACCGACTCCGACTCCGACTCCGACTCCGCAGCCCTGGTCAGAGCAAAAGATCATGTCACCAGAGGTCATCGATGGTAAAATTTTGCTTGGACAGGGTGCGTTGCGCGCACCGGTGCATTGGGTTTCCAATTTCCATGGAAACATCAACAGACTCGGAAGCTCGTAACGCTAGCGTGGAGCCGAATTCATATCAACCGCCGCAACAATGCATGGCAGCGCAGCGCAGCGTGCTGCAGCGCGGGGCCGTGAAACATCGCCCAGGGATATCCATGTGTCAGGGCAACCCAACCCACGTTATGGGCTCGGCCCCAGCGGAGCATGAGGCCCGGAACTCCCGCCCAGGCCCCCTGTCTCCCCAATTCCTGTCATCCTTCCCACTCTGAAATCGACCGAAAGAGCCTAACCTAACACAACAAGCAGCTCGTTTACCGCTATGTCTGAAAATAATATTGTCAGATTTAATTAAGGTCAACGGCTTAGCACGTAAATAACAGCAATTGCCGTCTGCCACCATCGGTATTATGAGAAAACCAATCGCTTTTCCACAAACACTAAAAGTTTTAAGCTAAACTTGCATGAAATTAATTTTACCAACCTCGTGTTCCTCTTATCAAAACGCTTCGAATGAATCAAAATTTGATCTTTAAAGGTCATTTGAAGAATCTGGCCTATGTTCAAAGACATGACCTGACCAGAAATGGTCATGATGCATAGCAGGATATTAGATCCGTATCGTGGAACTTTACAAACACTTTAGATGATTTCATAACTTAAGCATGTCTATCAAAACATTTATTACATGGCTCATGTGTAAGCTGGGTGTGTGATCATGCTTACGAGTATGTTGAACGCAACTGATAATGTTCAGTTGGCCACAATTTCTATATTTAATTTATCCTCCCGGATTTCATATTTCTATTAATGACACCTTGACGATGTCGAGAAAAAAAAAACGCTTAGGAGATTTAACAGCCTGATATACATTCAGTATAAGGAAGGGTCAAGTCTAGGGTTACTTTTACAGGAAAAGTCGAGAGGGGGAATTAAGTTCGGGGCAAGGGCGGATCCAGGTGCATCTGAAAGGGGGGCCCAATACCATTAGGTTTTTGTTAGGATGGCACCTGCAGAACCTTACCTACCCCCAAATCCTACTCTCTCCCTGAATTCTGGCCACTTTATATTGTTAGGTTTCCAAAAAAAATTAGCTTAAAAATATACGTAGGTAACCTTGGCGGTAAGGGGCGGGGGAGGTCCTAACTTGACTGCGCCCTTGCAAATGTCAATCAGTAGTATCAACCTATTACCCTGGCCAAACATCAATTAGCGCCTTTCTAAATAGAGAGAGGTTAACACGTGACTATTTTTGCTAGGCCAAGACCGATTGAAGGACCCTGGTTCGAAGGAAGACCCCTGGTTCGCAGCGTGTTATGCGTGTTAATGTTAGAGGTCATGACCCCCGTCCCCCGCCAGTTTCTATACGCCGACGCCTGTAGCGATATGTCAGTGATTGCGAAGAGACGGAAGAGACAAGACAAGAGACGGTCCCATCGACCATCCGATCGGTATCGGGTCAAATCTGTAGTTCCCGCTGCACTGAACGTAAAATGGTTGGATGGAACCTCAAATTGAAAATTACCTAATATAAGCGCCAGCAACGTTGATTGATGACTAGAGTCTGATCAACGATGATTATAGAATATGAGTAGCGCATTGATTGAAAATGGGCTCAAAAATAAATTTGAAAAGGGGGAAATTCCCCCTTCCCTCCCTAGCTGTTCACGCACAATTTGAAAGGGGGAGCGGAATTTTCGAAGGGGGGAAATTCCCCTTTTCCCCCCTTTAAAAGTTACCCGGGGTCAAGGGTGCTAGATTCCTTCCGTCCTCGCTATCCTCAGGAAAAACCAATCCGCATCGCCCCTAGTCTTCATGCTTCCCTCTCTGGACTGGAGGTCACCCCACCAGCCAACCTGTAGTTGATGTCGGTTCCATTCCAGGACACATAATCCTCTTCGGGTGACCGTTGGGGAGACGGCTGGACCGCCCCGACAGGGCAATCGTCCCACGGGAACAGTCACGCTTCCGCAGATCACTGTCGCTGGCTCGCACAACCAAATTACTACACCAGAGCATAGTTATGTCATAGAGCTCTGCAAGGGCCTTCTCAGACCGAAAAAGATGGCTCCCAACAAAACAAACAATTTTATCATTCAGTATTGCATCTCATCAGGCACCACATGTTTTCAGAGTGTTTATTATGCGTTCCGTCCAAAAAAAAAAAAGCGCAGTTCAACTTTCTCCCATTGACTTCAGCGATCTCAAAATTGACCCGACCTTTCTGTCAGCAATATCAAACTTGCAAAAAAAAAAACGTTTCAAATACATATACTGTTGCCCATTGGAATCGCTGAAGGTTCTAAAGCGATCGGTTAGTCGATGTATTTAGATATGATGAGCACAGGAACTTTCCTTGAGGTAAGGTCATTTAACGTGACCTGGTGCTATGACCTTGAATGACTTGACTTGGGCGGGAAAAAATGGTTCATTTGAAATCTTAAAATGTTAGATTTTAACAATAATTGCAGACACTATCCCGGCCAAATAGTGAGTGAGAAGGGAGCGATTCCCCAACCCCATGTTTAGCTCCTATAATTGAGCTAACTGCTAGAGCCTCGCGGAAAAAACGAGCGCTTGCGTCGTTACGTGACGCAGCGACTGTTACCCCATTTTAACCCTCGCCCCGTTGGGGGGGGGGCATTTTGCCCCCCCCCCCCTGTGGTTTTTCCTGAATAGCAAGAAAACGGCGGCGCGCAGCGCCGCCAAATTTTCAGTACCTTCCCGGGCATCAATTTGACACCTTCACACCAAATTTCAAGTCTTAGGTCACCTTAGGTCAGGGGTTATTGAGGTCAAACTGAGGTCATGTTCGAGCAAAAATGAGCAAAAAACATGCAATCTTGAAACGCTCACCAAATCTACAGTTATCAAGCAATTTCGAAGTTCTTTATATGGTCTAGTAGACAAAAAGCGGCGCTACAAAACTACTATCTCGGATTTTCAAAATTAAAAATTCAAAAAATTGATTTTTTTTAGAAAAACTTTGAAAAAATCCAAATTTTTCCGAATTTCGAAAAAAACCGGAATATATGTGATAGTCCCAGCGCTCTTCTATATACATACCAAATTTCAGATCGATATCTCGTTTTTTGGCCAAGTTATAGCGAAAAAAAACTGTTCAAAAATGATTACGTCAAATTTTTGAACTCAATTTTTAGCAATTCTAGACCACGTACGGCAAAACAAAGACCACCATTGAACTCCCCGTGTCGAGCTGCATCGATTCGATACCCATTTTATGCAAAAATATTAACTTTGAAATTTGACCTAATTTGACCTGACCTTGACCTGACCTTGACCTGACCTTGACCTGACCTTGACTAAAACGTGATCTAAACTGGCCCCAAAGGCTGCCTGACCAATATAATCGCATTTGTCATGTAAAATGGACCATAAAACATGTATCACACGACACTTTCATATTGTGACCCCCCCGTGACCTGACCTCTGTGACCTGACCTGGTATCAGTGACCTCAAATAGCAAAATATGTGTTTGAAGAACATTTCCCCATCGATGATTTTCAATTAAATGCATTTTACTCGATTTTACAACGCATTTCTTGAAGTGCCTGTAAACGGTGAAAATTGGACCTTTGACCTGACCTGTGACGTCATCGGTTTGACCTAGGTCAATAAAATTGGGTCACAAGGTAGTTCCCCGTTGGGGCTATCCAACGCCGTTTACCGCTTGTCGCTATGTTGCGTGGTTCTCGAGATCTTAGGGGGGGGGCCAAAATGGCCCCCCCAACCGGGCGCGTTGCTCGGCAGAGCCCAACGGGGCGCGGGTTAAAATATCAGTGACCTCTTAGGGCAGGTCAAGGGCCCCAAGGCATTGGATCGGTTTTTGGTGAATAACTTCGCCAAAAAAATGGTCGCATTATCGTCATTTCGATACAATCGTATTTTCTGTTCTCAGACGCGTCGATTTATATGCTTTTTTGCTTAGGTGAAGCAATTTAGGATGTTTAGGTCAATGTCATGTTAGGGCAACAAGGTCACGAAGCTGTTGAAAGGAGGACATGTTGCATAACATTTGATTCGGCAAGTCTTGCAGAGTCCATTGATGGCTGTCCCGACTGGCTAGCTCATTTTGATCGGGAGTTATTGACGAAGCACTCCTATTGACGAGCACTCCGTCACGCAAGGTGAACAATGCAAATGCAAAAGTGAAGCATTAAACCTTGCCAAGAATATATGAAGTCACGATTTCATGTGCTTGAGGTATAGTTTTTAGGTCATTTCCGACGCCAAATTAACAGTTTCCATATTTTTCCATTATGCTTATAAGACACTAAGTGCGCTACGGATTTGCATCATTTTATAACCGACAACCGTGCAGTCTGCAAAGGTTTACTTAAGACGTCGTAGTTAAGTGACCTGACAAGAAAACGTGGTTGATTTCAAATGATCCGGCTTGAATCAAATGTAAGGCATATGAAATGTCAGCCTTCTATCATCAGTGTGCTTTGAGCTACCGCAAAAATACATGGTGGCGGCATCCATCCCCTCTTCTCGGCCGGCGAGGGTTAAACCTCGCTTCGAATTATTGCAGATGATGATGCGACCGAAAACAAAGCATTTATCTGTGTCTAGAACGGCCGCTGACTTGTTGGACAAGATCCCCAATCTTAATTTGCTAGATGGGAATAAAATACTCGGCATATGATACATATATACCACAAGATTTGCCCTCCCGCTAAGTCAATTCTAATCATCACTGTCGCTTTTTTATCCGCGATGATGTCACCGCTAAACGGGTTGTTTTGTTTGCTTGCTTGCGTTGAATGGTCATTACGGATTTTTGAAGGATTATGATATAATAGGAATGGGGCAAGGGAGGATATGCACTGCAGTGCAGGTGTTTAATTTAGATCACAAAGGCATCATTTCCGGCATCGTGCAGAGTCACTATCTTCCCCTCCTCTGCACTGCGGCCTCTCTGCGCCCCACACACGGCGTCCTCACTCCACGGCCGGCCGCCGCCAACTGACCCACTCGCCGGGCGCCGCGACCTGACCCGTGTCACTGCCGCGGCCTGCGCAATAGAGTCGGGGCTGGAATCCGGGGGTTCGGCCGGCCGGCCGCCTCTGGAGCGGGGGACTTTTTTAGTAGACCTACTGTACAGCTAATACGCTTTTCACCTGGTGGCCAGTGGAGGAACTAACAGTTACTACAACTGACCGTCAGAAGCACCCAACACACACCGTGCCGCTCCCAGTAACATACCAGGATGTAGACCCCAGTCGGGCAGCGCTCCGGCGTCCGGCAGCCGCAGCTGGTCCAGCAGTGACAGCAGCCGGCCGGCGCTGCCCTCCGGCGCCGTCCGACAGGCGTTCACGGCAACCACCCTGACGGACAGACGTTACACGGTCAGCAGAGAGCCGACACTCGGTCAGCGGACAGTGGCGTTGGGTCACTGGATGGCAGAGCATCGCCGCAGCACACAGACCAGACAGGACTGTGCCGACAACGCAACCCCGTTGGAGTAACATGACCCTAATAAATGCACCGAAAATGCTCTGGTCTATCTCCATTATTTATAATAATAAAAAAATGAAAGAACAACTGAGATGAGGGAAAGGAGTGAGGCGTCTGTTAGGGTCCCCGTGCAATACGCCCGGTGCGGTGACTGACCTCATCGCCGCTAGCTGGAGAGCTGGTTCACCCGGCTGACGACCTTCTGTACCTCCTCGGCGGAGAGCGGGTGGCCGTTGGTGGTCCACCGCAGCCCGTCCCGGTAGCCGGCCGCCCCATCCGGCGACACGCCCTGCGGAGTCATAGCATAACACTCAGGCAGGTTCAGTTTTCAGTCCTACACACAGAACTGTCCGGCGACACACCCTGGGGGCGACACATCTGCGAGCTCAGGGCTCAGGTAAAGGTCTCGCGAGATTAAGCGGTAGGCTTGCACTTTTACATTTCCGGTTATATCTCAGAAACTAATCGATCTACAATGAAGCCATTTTACACGATCATGGCCGGCTTGTTACCCAACAAGTCGATCGCATCTTCAACACTTAAAAGCTTAAGACGACGAAGATATAACCTGAAGTACACTAAAATTTCTAGGTGCAAAACCTACCGCTAAAACCCGCGAGCCCTGTACCATGCACAAGGGCGCCGGGTGCAGTGTCTGTGTGTCCCTGACTGACCTGCAGCGGTGACGCTGTCACAGAAAGCACCTGTTCATTGCCCAATGGATCCAGCCCAGTTCCGGCCGGCCGAGTGCCCGCACGTACGCAGCCAGTGTTACGGTCTGTGTTCGATCTATGTTACGGTCTGTGTTCAATCTATTTTACGCCCTGTGTAACGACCTGCGTTACGGCTTGTGTTACGGTCTGTGTTACATACCCTGTTCTGGGCGGTCTCCACCTTGACCCTCTTAACGTCCCACAGTCGGTACTGGTAGACGTGCGCGTTCTCTGCCGAGACGTCCCGCAGGTGAACGAGCAGGTTCTGTAGGCCGACCAGCGTCTCAGCTGGCACCTGAGAAGGTCAGGGGAGGGTAGGGGAGGTCAGTGGTGTACTGGTGTCTGACATAGACCAGCGGACAGGGGGAGGGGAGAGGGAGAGGAGTCTGGTGGCGCAGAAGGACCGTTCCGCGCTTGAAAGTGGACATATCTGAGGACCGTTCCGCGCGCGCTGACACTGCCTCTAGAACCGTTCTGCGAGCAGTCAGACATGCAGACCGGATTGATGTTTTGAAACTTTGACATAATAAACTTTAATTAATTCGACACAGGTACTCTAACCGCATGTGTTTTTTATATCGCGGACAAAAAAGTGGGGATTGTTAGGGTTAAGCAGGGAGTCACCGATGTTAGATCCCTCTCTGGGTCCTTTCATAGGTCACGGTCCTGACCCGAGATAGCTGAGCTGTGTCGCAGCCTTGACCTCAGACAGCTGAGCTGTGCACGCCGTCGGCTCGGCCGTCAGTCGCCACAGCCGCTGACGCCAGTGTCCAAACAGCTCCAAACAATATCCGGCCCTGTATAGCAGGATAAGCCATCAGAGGCGGGAGTGATCAATGGAGGGACGCGAAACACTAAAGCCAAGGGAATGACAACTGCTGAGGAATAAAGAAACTACATGCAGGTACACTGGGAACACGTCATGCTGGAGTTGACGTGTTCCCAGCCCGTCCTGTACCATGCAGCCAGTTCCGGTGATCACTCCCGCGGGGCCGGATATTGTTGGGAGCTGTTTGGACACTGGCGTCAGCGGCTGTGGCGACTGACGTCCGAGCCGACGGCGTGCACAGCTCAGCTGTCTGAGGTCAGGGCTGCGACACAGCTCAGCTATCTCGGGTCAGGACCGTGACCCCCTATGAAAAGACCCAGAGAGGGATCTAACATCGGTGAGTCCCTGCTTAACCCTAACAATCCCTACTTTTTTCTCCGCGCTATAGAAAACACATGCGAGTTATAAAAAACACATCCCTATCAACCAGTCCCAAACAGTGTACCAAATTTGAGCGCAATCGGCGTGGCAGTTCAGGGTTCAAGATATATGAGCAACCCAAAATCGCTACTGCAGCAGAATAACGAACACTCTTGGCCCTTCACGTCGCACGTGTCACGACGCTCACCATGATACATCAGTTGTAGTCAATAACTCACCAAGATACATCAGTTGCAGTCAATAACGAGATGGAAGGTATAGGATTACGCGCAACAAAGAGTAACGCAGGTCAATCAGCCCAGCGGTTGCTGACTTACAAGCCTATTAAAAACGTTACAGGAATACGCTTCGCTAGCTCAAACGTAATAGAGTAGAATCATTACATATATGCAATTGCTACTATTTCCTGGTTTTCTTTATAGGCCAAGGCTTGGTAACTGATAACTCTGCTGCCCTGTAATGGGTCCGGCCCGCTGTGGCGAGTGAAGACACTCGCTCTGACTGACTGGACCGCCAGCCGAGACGCTGCTGACTCTGGTGGTGAATGGTGAGCGGAAGAGGAGAAAGTTTACGCCAAAGCTGAAGCAACTCTACATTGCTGTACAGCTAATACGCTTTTCACCTGGTGGCCAGTAGAGGAACTAACAGTTACTACAACTGACCGTCAGAAGCACCCAACACACACCGTGCCGCTCCCAGTAACATACCAGGATGTAGACCCCAGTCGGGCAGCGCTCCGGCGTCCGGCAGCCGCAGCTGGTCCAGCAGTGACAGCAGCCGGCCGGCGCTGCCCTCCGGCGCCGTCCGACAGGCGTTCACGGCAACCACCCTGACGGACAGACGTTACACGGTCAGCAGAGAGCCGACACTCGGTCAGCGGACAGTGGCGTTGGGTCACCGGATGGCAGAGCATCGCCGCAGCACACAGACCAGACAGGACTGTGCCGACAACGCAACCCCGTTGGAGTAACATGACCCTAATAAATGCACCGAAAATGCTCTGGTCTATCTCCATTATTTATAATAATAAAAAAATGAAAGAACAACTGAGATGAGGGAAAGGAGTGAGGCGTCTGTTAGGGTCCCCGTGCAATACGCCCGGTGCGGTGACTGACCTCTGCGCCGCTAGCTGGAGAGCTGGTTCACCCGGCTGACGACCTTCTGTACCTCCTCGGCGGAGAGCGGGTGAACGTTGGTGGCCCGCCGCAGCCCGTCCCGGTAGCCGGCCGCCCCATCCGGCGACACGCCCTGCGGAGTCATAGCATAACACTCAGGCAGGTTCAGGTTTCAGTCCGACACACAGAACCGTCTGGCGACACGCCCTGGGGGCGACACATCTGCGCGCTCAGGGCTCAGGTACAGGTCTCGCGAGATTAAGCGGTAGGCTTGCACTTTTACATTTCCGGTTATATCTCAGAAACTAATCGATCTACAATGAAGCCATTTTACACGATCATGGCCGGCTTGTTACCCAACAAGTCGATCGCATCTTCAACACTTAAAAGCTTAAGACGACGAAGATATAACCTGAAGTACACTAAATTTTCTAGGTGCAAAACCTACCGCTAAAACCCGCGAGCCCTGTACCATGCACAAGGGTGCCGGGTGCAGTGTCTGTGTGTCCCTGACTGACCTGCAGCGGTGACGCTGTCACAGAAAGCACCTGTTCATTGCCCAATGGATCCAGCCCAGTTCCGGCCGGCCGAGTGCCCGCACGTACGCAGCCAGTGTTACGGTCTGTGTTCGATCTATGTTACGGTCTGTGTTCAATCTATTTTACGCCCTGTGTAACGACCTGCGTTACGGCTTGTGTTACGGTCTGTGTTACATACCCTGTTCTGGGCGGTTTCCACCTTGACCCTCTTAGCGTCCCAGAGTCGGTACTGGTAGACGTCCGCGTTCTCTGCCGAGACGTCCCGCAGGTGAACGAGCAGGTTCTGTAGGCCGACCAGCGTCTCAGCTGGCACCTGAGAAGGTCAGGGGAGGGTAGGGGAGGTCAGTGGTGTACTGGTGTCTGACATAGACCAGCCGACAGGGGGAGGGGAGAGGGAGAGGAGTCTGGTGGCGCAGAAGGACCGTTCCGCGCTTGAAAGTGGACATATCTGAGGACCGTTCCGCGCGCGCTGACACTGCCTCTAGAACCGTTCTGCGAGCAGTCAGACATGCAGACCGGATTGATGTTTTGAAACTTTGACATAATAAACTTTAATTAATTCGACACAGGTACTCTAACCGCATGTGTTTTTTATATCGCGGACAAAAAAGTGGGGATTGTTAGGGTTAAGCAGGGAGTCACCGATGTTAGATCCCTCTCTGGGTCCTTTCATAGGTCACGGTCCTGACCCGAGATAGCTGAGCTGTGTCGCAGCCCTGACCTCAGACAGCTGAGCTGTGCACGCCGTCGGCTCGGCCGTCAGTCGCCACAGCCGCTGACGCCAGTGTCCAAACAGCTCCAAACAATATCCGGCCCTGTATAGCAGGATAAGCCATCAGAGGCGGGAGTGATTAATGGAGGGACGCGAAACACTAACGCCAAGGGAATGACAACTGCTGAGGAATAAAGAAACTACATGCAGGTACACTGGGAACACGTCATGCTGGAGTTGACGTGTTCCCAGCCCGTCCTGTACCATGCAGCCCGTTCCGGTGATCACTCCCGCGGGGCCGGATATTGTTGGGAGCTGTTTGGACACTGGCGTCAGCGGCTGTGGCGACTGACGTCCGAGCCGACGGCGTGCACAGCTCAGCTGTCTGAGGTCAGGGCTGCGACACAGCTCAGCTATCTCGGGTCAGGACCGTGACCCCCTATGAAAAGACCCAGAGAGGGATCTAACATCGGTGAGTCCCTGCTTAACCCTAACAATCCCTACTTTTTTCTCCGCGCTATAGAAAAACACATGCGAGTTATAAAAAAACACATCCCTATCAACCAGTCCCAAACAGTGTACCAAATTTGAGCGCAATCGGCGTGGCAGTTCAGGGTTCAAGATATATGAGCAACCCAAAATCGCTACTGCAGCAGAATAACGAACACTCTTGGCCCTTCACGTCGCACGTGTCACGACGCTCACCATGATACATCAGTTGTAGTCAATAACTCACCAAGATACATTAGTTGCAGTCAATAACGAGATGGAAGGTATAGGATTACGCGCAACAAAGAGTAACGCAGGTCAATCAGCCCAGCGGTTGCTGACTTACAAGCCTATTAAAAACGTTACAGGAATACGCTTCGCTAGCTCAAACGTAATAGAGTAGAATCATTACATATATACAATTGCTACTATTTCCTGGTTTTCTTTATAGGCCAAGGCTTGGTAACTGATAACTCTGCTGCCCTGTAATGGGTCCGGCCCGCTGTGGCGAGTGAAGACACTCGCTCTGACTGACTGGACCGCCAGCCGAGACGCTGCTGACTCTGGTGGTGAATGGTGAGCGGAAGAGGAGAAAGTTTACGCCAAAGCTGAAGCAACTCTACATTGCTGTACAGCTAATACGCTTTTCACCTGGTGGCCAGTAGAGGAACTAACAGTTACTACAACTGACCGTCAGAAGCACCCAACACACACCGTGCCGCTCCCAGTAACATACCAGGATGTAGACCCCAGTCGGGCAGCGCTCCGGCGTCCGGCAGCCGCAGCTGGTCCAGCAGTGACAGCAGCCGGCCGGCGCTGCCCTCCGGCGCCGTCCGACAGGCGTTCACGGCAACCACCCTGACGGACAGACGTTACACGGTCAGCAGAGAGCCGACACTCGGTCAGCGGACAGTGGCGTTGGGTCACCGGATGGCAGAGCATCGCCGCAGCACACAGACCAGACAGGACTGTGCCGACAACGCAACCCCGTTGGAGTAACATGACCCTAATAAATGCACCGAAAATGCTCTGGTCTATCTCCATTATTTATAATAATAAAAAAATGAAAGAACAACTGAGATGAGGGAAAGGAGTGAGGCGTCTGTTAGGGTCCCCGTGCAATACGCCCGGTGCGGTGACTGACCTCTGCGCCGCTAGCTGGAGAGCTGGTTCACCCGGCTGACGACCTTCTGTACCTCCTCGGCGGAGAGCGGGTGAACGTTGGTGGCCCGCCGCAGCCCGTCCCGGTAGCCGGCCGCCCCATCCGGCGACACGCCCTGCGGAGTCATAGCATAACACTCAGGCAGGTTCAGGTTTCAGTCCGACACACAGAACCGTCCGGCGACACGCCCTGGGGGCGACACATGGGCGCGCTCAGGGCTCAGGTACAGGTCTCGCGAGATTAACCGGTAGGTTTTGCACTTTTACATTTCCGGTTATATCTCAGAAACTAATTGATCTACGATGAAGCCATTTTACACGATCATGGCCGGCTTGTTACCCAACAAGTCGATCGCATCTTCAACACTTAAAAGCTTAAGACGACGAAGATATAGCCTGAAGTACACTAAATTTTCTAGGTGCAAAACCTACCGCTAAAACCCGCGAGCCCTGTACCATGCACAAGGGCCCCGGGTGCAGTGTCTGTGTGTCCCTGACTGACCTGCAGCGGTGATGCTGTCACAGAAAGCACCTGTTCATTGCCCAATGGATCCAGCCCAGTTCCGGCCGAGTGCCCGCACGTACGCAGCCAGTGTTACGGTCTGTGTTCGATCTATGTTACGGTCTGTGTTCAATCTATTTTACACCCTGTGTAACGACCTGCGTTACGGCTTGTGTTACGGTCTGTGTTACATACCCTGTTCTGGGCGGTCTCCACCTTGACCCTCTTAGCGTCCCAGAGTCGGTACTGGTAGACGTGCGCGTTCTCTGCCGAGACGTCCCGCAGGTGAACGAGCAGGTTCTGTAGGCCGACCAGCGTCTCAGCTGGCACCTGAGAAGGTCAGGAGAGGGTAGGGGAGGTCAGTGGTGTACTGGTGTCTGACATAGACCAGCGGACAGGGGGAGGGGAGAGGGAGAGGAGTCTGGTGGCGCAGAAGGACCGTTCCGCGCTTGAAAGTGGACATATCTGAGGACCGTTCCGCGCGCGCTGACACTGCCTCTAGAACCGTTCTGCGAGCAGTCAGACATGCAGACCGGATTGATGTTTTGAAACTTTGACATAATAAACTTTAATTAATTCGACACAGGTACTCTAACCGCATGTGTTTTTTATATCGCGGACAAAAAAGTGGGGATTGTTAGGGTTAAGCAGGGAGTCACCGATGTTAGATCCCTCTCTGGGTCCTTTCATAGGTCACGGTCCTGACCTGAGATAGCTGAGCTGTGTCGCAGCCCTGACCTCAGACAGCTGAGCTGTGCACGCCGTCGGCTCGGCCGTCAGTCGCCACAGCCGCTGACGCCAGTGTCCAAACAGCTCCAAACAATATCCGGCCCTGTATAGCATGATAAGCCATCAGAGGCGGGAGTGATCAATGGAGGGACGCGAAACACTAACGCCAAGGGGATGACAACTGCTGAGGAATAAAGAAACTACATGAGATGATGTTTTTCGTACTCCAGCGTAGTACGAAAAACATCATCTCACGCTCTCAGTCCCGGCGGATAAAAACAACACCTAAGAAAGAAACTACATGCAGGTACACTGGGAACACGTCATGCTGGAGTTGACGTGTTCCCAGCCCGTCCTGTACCATGCAGCCTGTAGTGTTCGCTATATGGCAGTAGTTTAGCGCTTTTCACACGACCTCACGTGACTCCGCCATTTTGTGTGAAATACAGTTTACGTTCCACCTGGCTATTGTATACAACAGATATCAGTTCGGATTCCATAACACTACATTTTGGCGACTAAGCACGATATAAGTGCGGACTCTAGTGGAATCGCGTGTCGCGAGTATCCGAGTAACCTTTTTTTTGTGTTTCGGCCCGCGGTACGGCCATGAGCGGCGACAGTGGACCGCCCCTACCCGCGCCGTTTTTGCCCCATCCCGGGACGCCGGCCGTCCCGTGGAGGAACTGGGAACAAAAATTCGAACTTTATCTGTTGGCCAGGTGCGGCACGAGCCCCCTGCCCCCCGAGCAGCGGCGCGCTCTGCTCCTGTGCGCGATCGGTGACGAGGCGTACCGGGTGTTCGACACCCTGCCGCCGGTCGCGAAACGTGACGGCGAGGACGACTACGACGTCACCCTCCGCCAGCTCCGGGAGTTCTACACTCCCCGGACCAACGTCATCGTGGAACGATTCCGGTTCCGACAGCGAGCCCAGGCCCCCACAGAGTCCACAGCAGACTTCGTTGCTGCTCTGCGCGGCCTGGCTCGCACCTGCCAGTTCGGCCAAATGGAGTCAGAACTCATCCGAGACGTGGTGGTGGAGAAGACCCCCCACCAGCGCCTGAGGGAGCGACTTCTTCAGGACAGGGACCTCACTCTGGACAAGGTCCTGAGTGTCGCAGAGACCTATGAGGACTCCCTGCGGGAGGCTGCAGCCATCTCCCAACCAGTTGCAGCCCCACCGGTCTCATCTGTGGCAAAAGTTACGAGGAAGCCACAACAGAAGCGACAGCAGCAGCAGCAGCAGAGCTCCAGCAGCGACTTCTGCACCAACTGCGGACGTGATGATCACGCACCCAGGGATGCTGCCTGTCCAGCCCGCAGAGTGACCTGCCACTCCTGCGGAAAGAAGGGCCACTTCGCCAGCTGGTGCAGAGGCGGCAGTGGAGCAACCCCAGCAAGGCCAGCTCAACGACAGCACCACAAGGCAGTGAAGGAGCTGAACGTGCTCTCCTGTGCTGCCACCACTGGGTCACGCCTCACCTGTACCGTCCAGGTGACTGCAGGTGACGTCACACAGGAGGTACCCCTCCAGGTGGACACGGGTGCCACCTGCTCACTCCTGAGTGTGAACCGTGCCAAGGAGCTGTTCAGAGGCGTGGCGTTCAGCCCCTCCAGCTCACGGCTCTACGGCTTCGGCCAGCAGCCACTCCCAGTCCTGGGAACGCTGTCTGCCACGGTGACCTACAACAATCAGGCTGTGCCAACAAACTTCTACCTGGTGGACACCAACAAGACGGAGGCCATCATGGGCATGGACCTGCTGCAGGCCCTGGGAGTCACCCTCCACCCAGCCTCGCACAGCGTCTACACTGTGGCAGGCTCAGCCCCGTCAGAGCTACCTGCCATCGAGGGCTACGTGCATCGCATCAAGCTGAAGCCGGACGCAGTACCAACTGCCTACAAGCTGCGCCGGCTGCCCCTCTCCGTGCGAGAGGAGGTCTCAGCAGAGCTGAACAGTCTGCTGGAAGCAGGCATCATCGAGAGGATCGACTCCTCTCAGTGGATCAGCCCGCTGACCGTCTCAAGGAAGAAGGACGGCAGGATCAGGGTCTGTGTAGACCTGCGTGGGCCGAACAGCCAAATCGTCCCAGAGGTTCACCCACTGCCCACGATCGACGAACTGGAGTCCAAGCTCTGTGGCACCCTCTACAGCAGGATCGACTTGAAGTCGGCCTACCACCAGCTGCGTCTGCACGAGGACTTGCGTGACATCACCGCCTTCCTCACGCCAGACGGCCTGATGCGCTACACCAGGGTCCCGTTCGGCCTGGTGTCTAGCGGCAGCGCGTTCCAGAAGCTGCTCAGTCATCTACTGCAGGGTATCGACGGCTGTGGACACTATCTGGATGACATCCTGGTCACCGGCCGTGATCAGTCCGAGCACGACAGGCGCCTCCGCACCGTGCTGGACCGCCTCAAGCAGGCAAATGTCACCATCAACACAGAGAAGTCCTCCTTCAGCCAGCCAGAGGTGGAGTTCTGCGGTCATCAGCTCTCCAGACACGGAGTGGTACCTCTCCTGTCTACCACCAAGGCCGTGGCCGAGGCCCCGCCTCCCACCAACGTAAAGGAGCTGCGCAGTCTCCTGGGCTCAACCGGCTGGTTCAGCAGGTTCGTGCCTCAGTACTCCGCTGTGGTGAGACCCCTCGCCATCATGCTGAAGAAGGACGCCACGTTCCAGTGGACCAAGGAGGCCAACGACGCCTTCAACGAGGTGAAACGGCTCATCTCAGCCAGGCCGGTGATGAAGCCCTTCAGCGCCCGCCTCCGGACGATCGTGACGACCGACGCCAGCGACCGCGGCGCCGGTGCCATGCTCACTCAGATCCAGCCGGACGGCGAGGAGCGGCCAGTGGCGTACTGGTCCCGCTCCTTCACCGACGCCGAGTCGCGGTACTCCGTCTCCGAGAAGGAAGCCCTCAGCGCGGTCAATGCTGTCGAGCATTGGCGGACGTACCTGTGGGGCCGTTCATTCACCCTGCGGACGGACCACTCTGCGCTCACCACTCTGCTCACGCCGAAGACGTCCAACCGCGCCGGCGCGCGCATCGCCAGGTGGCAGTCCCGCCTGCTGCCGTACTCGTACACAGTGGAGTACCGGCCCGGGCGCAGCATCCCAGTGGCTGACGCCCTGTCGCGCCTGCCGCTGCCGGACACCGGCGCCGCCGAGACGGACGGCGACGAGATCGTCGCCAGTTCGGATTCCATAACACTACACAGCCCGTTCCGGTGATCACTCCCGCCTCTGATGGCTTATCCTGCTATACAGGGCCGGATATTGTTTGGAGCTATTTGGACACTGGCGTCAGCGGCTGTGGCGACTGACGGCCGAGCCGACGGCGTGCACAGCTCAGCTGTCTGAGGTCAGGGCTGCGACACAGCTCAGCTATCTCGGGTCAGGACCGTGACCCCCTATGAAAAGACCCAGAGAGGGATCTAACATCGGTGACTCCCTGCTTAACCCTAACAATCCCTACTTTTTTCTCCGCACTATAAAAAACACATGCGAGTTATAAAAAAACACATCCCTATCAACCAGTCCCTATCAACCAGTTACTTAATTCGACACAGGTACTCTAACCGCATGTGTTTTTTATATCGCGGACAAAAAAGTGGGGATTGTTAGGGTTAAGCAGGGAGTCACCGATGTTAGATCCCTCTCTGGGTCCTTTCATAGGTCACGGTCCTGACCCGAGATAGCTGAGCTGTGTCGCAGCCCTGACCTCAGACAGCTGAGCTGTGGACGCCGTCGGCTCGGCCGTCAGGCGCCACAGCCGCTGACGCAAGTGTCCAAACAGCTCCAAACAATATCCGGCCCTGTATAGCAGGATAAGCCATCAGAGGCGGGAGTGATCAATGGAGAGACGCGAAACACTAACGCCAAGGGGATGACAACTGCTGAGGAATAAAGAAACTACATGCAGGTACACTGGGAACACGTCATGCTGGAGTTGACATGTTCCCAGCCCGTCCTGTACCATGCAGCCCGTTCCGGTGATCACTCCCGCCTCTGATGGCTTATCCTGCTATACAGGGCCGGATATTGTTTGGAGCTGTTTGGACACTGGCGTCAGCGGCTGTGGCGACTGACGGCCGAGCCGACGGCGTGCACAGCTCAGCTGTCTGAGGTCAGGGCTGCGACACAGCTCAGCTATCTCGGGTCAGGACCGTGGCCCCCTATGAAAAGACCCAGAGAGGGATCTAACATCGGTGACTCCCTGCTTAACCCTAACAATCCCTACTTTTTTCTCCGCGCTATAAAAAACACATGCGAGTTATAAAAAACACATCCCTATCAACCAGTCCCAAACAGTGTACCAAATTTGAGCGCAATCGGCGTGGCAGTTCAGGGTTCAAGATATATGAGCAACCCAAAATCGCTACTGCAGCAGAATAACGAACACTCTTGGCCCTTCACGTCGCACGTGTCATGACGCCCACCATGATACATCAGTTGTAGTCAATAACTCACCAAGATACATCAGTTGTAGTCAATAACGAGATGGAAGGGATAGGATTAGCGCAACAAAGAGTAACGCAGGTCAATCAGCCCAGCGGTTGCTGACTTACAAGCCTATTAAAAACGTTACAGGAATACGCTTCGCTAGCTCAATCGTAATAGAGTAGAATCATTCATATATGCAATTGCTACTATTTCCTGGTTTTCTTTATAGGCCAAGGCTTGGTAACTGATAACTCTGCTGCCCTGTAATGAGTCCGGACTCCGGCCCGCTGTCGCGAGTGAAGACACGCGCACTGACTGACTGGACCGCCAGCCGAGACGCTGCTGACTCTGGTGGTGAATGGTGAGCGGAAGAGGAGAAAGTTTACGCCAAAGCTGAAGCAACTCTACATTGCTGTACAGCTAATACGCTTTTCACCTGGTGGCCAGTAGAGGAACTAACAGTTACTACAACTGACCGTTTCAATGCTGGGAACAATTATCTCAGTGAAAGGCATCATATAACAAATAGCAATGGGATCACACCCTTTGATCTTAAGCTAAACGAAACTGCAGAAGCCATAGAACTAACACAAATCATCCATGAACCAACCAGACTAGCGGAAAGATGCGCAAACCTAAGGGACCGTGTCGGGTCGCGGCCGGCCGGCCGCGGACCATTTTCAGAAGTGGCGGGCAGACCGTGCGTCGAGTACTTGCTTACTCGCGCAGCGGTACTGGGGTTCACAATCATTGTTTAAAAGTTTGTCATTTGCCATGAACTTTAAATTATACACTGTAATTAACGGTCATTTGTCAATTATTACGAGTTCTTCAAAATCCTTCTATGAAAGAAAACGATTTCATTTCACTCAAGGATTGTCTTGTCCACCACTACAACCGCCAGCCAGCCGCCATCCACTGGAAGAGATAGGCTCTGCGGCACAAAGTGTCGCTTTAAACTGGACTGGGAACCAATGTGTGATGACACTTCAAGCTAAATTTATGCTCATTATGTACCTAGAAGTATTGGGAACAACGCACTGACTGTACATTTTTAGATTTTTGCCTCTAAATGCAAATATTTACAATCAAGTACTTTGCGAGCGCAGTTTAGAAGCTCCGGTAATGTTAAAGTCCTATCTCCGACAAGTATGTAAATACTGCTCTAGGGAACCAACAGTTCGCATCGTACTAGCTTTAAATTATATCCATATTGTTCCCAGTACCTTCCTGAACACCGTGGTGAGTGTACATTTTTAGTTTTTTGCTTTACAAGCGTAAAATTCGTCTGGTTTTACACCACTTCATTCGCCTCCATAGCCCCGCAACGGCGCCGCGCGGCCCGGCCGGCCGGCGCCCGCTGTAGTTCCAAGCACTGCCCGATAGATGGCAGGCGCAGAAGTGGTCCGGGCCGTCCCGGTACGCCTTATATTTATTTCAGATACTGCAATGCTGAAAAACTCCGGAACATTATCCTCATTTTCCCGTCTAGACCACTTCCCTGTTTTTGCTGAATTAAATGTTAAAATACCGGAAAGCCAAACATTGTCAAAAACATTGTGGAATTACGACACGATGAATTCTGATCTGTTCATACGAAAACTACAAGGAACCGACTGGCACGCTATAACTAATCAAGACGTTCACTCTGCAGCAATAGATTTGACCGAAGCCATCTTAAGTGCCGCGGAGGAGGCAATTCCAAAAAAAGTCATCCGTATAAAAAGCACAGACAAGCCATGGGTAAATAACGAACTAAAAAGAAACATAAGAAAAAGGGATACACTCTTTAAGTGCGCAAAACGTACTCAGTCCCAAATTGATTGGCACAAATGGAAGTTGCAAAGGAACTTCGTAACTAAACTCAACAAACGCCTTCACTCTGAACACATCCTGTCCCAAGTTAGCAAATTAACAAGCAACAAACAAAATCCCCACAAGTACTTCTAAATTCTAGGCACCCTTATCGGTCGGAAAAACGTCCAGCCCATTCCCCCTCTAGTCAACAACGACGGTGAGACGGTGACACATGACAAAGACAAAGCTCAGCTACTTAACGACCACTTTGCTTCCCAAACGAGACTAGTCACTTCCACAAGACAAACACTCCCAAACGAAGCCCGGCCTGTACCCACACTAGACAGCATTCAAGTGTCTGAACAGGAAGTGATCCGCATCCTTAACTCCCTCGATCCCAACAAGTCGACTGGACCGGATAAAATTCCAACAAAAATACTTAAGCTTGCCACCGTTCTGATTTCTGAGCCGTTAACAAAACTCTTTAATAAGTCTCTCAGGGACGGTATTTTCCCAAACTCTTGGAAAACAGCAATAATCAAGCCAATATTTAAGAATAAAGGGTCACCATCCATTCCATCAAATTATCGTCCAATATCTCTCTTGAACACCATGTCAAAAATTCTTGAAAAAATTGTCTTTAACGGTATCTACAAGCATATTAGCGAACATCACCTTTTCACAGACAAACAAAGCGGGTACAGACCGGGCCACAGTACTCAACTCCAGCTCGTTTATCTGACGCACAACTTATACCAAACACTTGACGCAGGCGACGACTTCACAGCAATCTACTTAGACATTTCCAAATACTTCGACAAAATTTGGCACAAAGGTCTTCTTCACAAGTGTAAAACAGACTTTGGACTGACAGGGACTCTCTTGACATGGTTGCAATCTTATTTGACGGACAGAACACACCGTGTATTAATACAAAATTCGTTTTCCTCACTTCAAACCACAAATGCGGGATGCCCCCAAGGGTCCGTGCTCGGCCCTCTACTAGCCCTTATTTACCTAGACGGACTCTCGACCAAGACTTCTAATGACACACTCTTTTTTGCAGACGACACTTCACTTTACGCTTCACACAACAATGACACTTTCGCCTTGACACAAACCTCGTTACAGCGCGACCTGGACAACATTCAGCAGTACGGCCATGGTTGGATGATCACCTTTAATGCATCAAAAACGATACAACAAACATTCTCACTCAAAAACGCCCCAAGCATTCCCAAACTAGTTTTTGACGGTCAAACCATCCCCGTCCGCGAGCACCACAAACATCTTGGCATCTCCCTGTCTTCTGATCTCAAATTTAAAACACACATAAACGAGATAATAAAGAAAGTAACCAAAGCTCTGGGTCCCCTCTATCCTATCGCAAAACACGTACCAAGAAACATTCTCCTCCAA
>NW_024883696.1:0-53914 GCF_019059575.1 Amphibalanus amphitrite
GGACCTCAAACAACAAAACGACAGCGGCTCGCGCACGAAATCGGCGCAATTGTGCGCAAATCGGCGCACCGACACCGTCAGCCGCGGAACGCACCCGTACCAAATGATCGTCTGACAATGCTCAACATGAGAACAAGAGGAAATGCAGAGACGGTGGATAGAAAACGCACAGGACGTTCGTAAAAACGCACATACATTTGCTCAGCAGCTGCTTCAATCGCTCCTCTTTGGTGATTGTCATTGACGACAACCGTCACGACGAGTCCCATGACGTCAGAGGAAAAATCGACGAGACAGCACGACAGCCGGATCCAAAAATAAAGTCGACACCCAGGCATTTCTCCTAAAAAAATAATCATAGAAGGGATAACATGAAAGAAATAAAATAAAAAGGAAGAGTGGCAGCCTTCAGTCCGCAAGAGGGACACCCCAATATATAAACAAAGATTCCTCACACCCCAGCGTAGTACACAAACGATAACACAAATCCATTCGAATACGGAAACCTGGAGATCATACGCGACCTTCCGTAAACACGAACGCCATCAAACTAAGCTCTCGTTCGGAAACGCAGTGAACGCTTGTCTCTAAGAAATCTATCTACTCACTGAAGGATAACCCCGGAGAGTTTTTCGACACAAGTACCATAGACGAGATAGGCTTGGTCTCTCAGCAAAGCTGTACGAAGATGAGTACATTTCCAGAAGACCCTCGGGTCTTGATCCCACATGTACATAGATGGGTGACCCACACAATAAGGTCCCCCTTACACAAAATCAAAGCACCAAAGAACATCACACGCCTAATCGAACACACTCGGGACAATTAGTAAACACAGCGTCTCCCCTGGCCACCCTGGTCTCTGTGACTCGAGGAGGACATTCCGCAGGGCAGGCGGAGCACACCTCCGGGCAGTGTGTGACCCTCTCAGGGCAGTCGGGGGCACATTGGCACGTGCACTCTGCCAGTCTAACGTCTCTCCGTTTCCTCCACTCTCGTCCGCGTCTCTGGCCTCCCTTGGTGCGGCCCGCTGCGTTCGGGTCCTGTCAGACGCACTCGGCAGGCACGTAGCACTCGCGGCCGTCGGGGGGCACACGCATCGTGCCGCTGTGCAGACTGCGCGGCCGCAGCAGGGACTCCGCCTCAGACTGACTGCTGGGGGACTGCGGCAGCGTCGGACGCACCAGGCCCTCCATGGCGTGGTACAGCATCGTGAAGTCGTCCTGAAATGGGAGAGAGCCGTAGTAAAACGCTGCTAAATTCGGAAAGAAAAGTGCAGAAGAAGCATTTTGAGTGCTGCAACAGATCATCGATAGATACGGTCGCTTCCACATCAGCCCAAAACGTCTACCTTCGCGTAACGAGAGCGGAACACCATTTCTCTACCAAAGTCGGTTATGAAATGTTACCTGAGTTCTCCAGATGCCCGGCCTTCGCATGTGGTACAGCTTGGCGTACAGGTAGACGTCGATCGAGTTCTCGTTCATCAGCTGCTTCGACAACGTCGTCAAGCAGCAGAACGTCGCCGCTTCGGTGCCGCCAAATCTATCGAGAAGAGAGAACGCGATGAAAAGGCTAGTATCTATCGTACACCGACTGGGCTCGAAGACGAGGGAGTGTCAGAAGGAAATGCGTCTTACATGAGTCGACGATAACTTCCAGGTGCACAATGTTCGAAAGTCAAGTATTTCTCAACAATATCTGTAATCACTTAACAAAATACGTTACAAGTATACCTACAGCTACACACGACAAATATTGAATATGCAGTCAACACTCTAGCCATTTACCCAGCCCTCCAACTACCAACCTGTCGACCACGACGATGGGTCCGTTCTGGTACTTGAGCGTTGCCTGCTGGACGCCATCGATCAGGTGATGGGGCGACCCTGCGGCGGCCGTGTGGGGCCACTCGGGGCAGCAGATTACCCGCACCGACACCTGGTAGTCGTCCTGACACGACTGAAGCACCAGGTCGACGGTAGCGAACGCCGATGCCGACGGAGCCGGCTCGTCGACGAAGCGGACCCGGAAGCTATCTCCGTCCAGGTCGTCGTCGGGAGATGGCCAGAAGCGGGGGAAATGCTGCGGAAGGAGAGTTGTAGACGTGACTGCCCTGCCAATGCTTTGCTGATAAAGATGGAGACACTTTAGAGCCATGCTTTTAGCGAAAGATGATGGCTCTTGCTACTTAGCGCTCTTGGTAAAACTTGCGAGACCGTCACATGTATTCAGATGAGACAGACGTCAAAGAGCTCGCTACTCGCAAGATGGTCAGCTCATCTTTGACGATAAGCCCCTCGGAGTCCCTCCCAGCGCCCGTTCCTACCCACCTGGGCATCGATGGGAGAGAGAACAACCACGGTCTGCACGTTATGCTCCCAGACCATCCTCCAGAAGTCGTCCACCGTGTGCGGGAGCGGGTGCTGAGTGATTATAAACTCGGACAGCTTCTCGTAGCCTGTCGAAACAGAGGAGCACGTGTGTGGCGGACGGATACCATAAAGGCAGTTTTATTTCAAGTGAATGCACATACCTGGCAATTAAAACTACTAATATCTACTCGAACTATTCGTGACATTATTCTACGACTGTCGGCTTAAACGTTGCTCTATACTTTCCGCTGCTCCTTATTTCTTGTCCAATCGCTTACCGATGAGTGGCGTGGCGTTGATGTAGTCGCTGCCCTCGATCCCGGGTCTCGGTGACAGGTGCACCCTCCACCGGTCCACGGGAACAAACTGGGCACACCGGTTCCTCGCCTGGTTACACGGGGTCAGCGCCGGGGCCAGGTCCACCTCCGTCGGACGGTACGAGGTCACCAGCTGGGGAGAAAACAACAGGGTATATCAGGGATGTGCACTTGGACCAGTAGTCCTTCTCGCTCTTACCGTATTGTGGCATCGAGCAGCGTCATATTCGAGAAGATATGCCTTATCACATTAAAAGCATAGCCCCAACAAATTAAACAAACCTAATCACAAACTCCTTGCTATGCACTTGCTATATCAGATTATTGAGCTCACTTTACGAAGAGTTCAGGCATTTTATAACGAACCTATGAAGTTTCATCACGAACCAAAGTCTGTGTATCAGACTGTCCCATGATATCAACTCACCTGGTACTGCCGGTCCAGCGTGTAGCGCGGGAACTGTCCCGGCTCGTAGCACCGCAGCTGTTGTAGGTACTCCGTAAGCCGCGTGGCTCGCACGTCCGTCTCGCCTGCCTCCAGGGCCTCCAGCAGTGCGTCGTGTGTGAAGATGTACTGGTCCTCCGTCTGCACCAGGAAGTTGCGCTGTGTGCGGATGTGCTTCAGGAAGCCGAATACGTTGATGGTGCCTCGCTGCTTCAACATGTTCATCATGGCGTCCAGCACGATGTAAGTGCCGGTTCGGCCCACACCGGCGCTGTGAAGAGTGGGCGGGGGCGGTCAGCCGTCAATATTGAGGTAAGTGTGCCCTCCCCGGGAAAGGAGGCGTTTGGAACGGGACAACAATTATTACAAGTGCTTCAATATTCTCATTTGATTCATGGAATTAAAAGCGTATTTCTGAAGGCAGCCGTATGGATCGGCATTGAAAAGGCTGCTTCTATGTTATCTCACCTGCAGTGGACGAGGATGGGTCCCGCGCCGGCCCCATTGGCCGCCGCCGACTTCCTCACGAAGCTGAGGATGGGCAGTGGATGGTCGGGCACCCCGTGGTCCGGCCAGCTGGTGTAGTGGTACTGGTAGATGATACGCTCGCCAGACACACCCTTCTTCTTCTTGTGCTGTGGAGTAGGCAACAACGTTATCGAAGATAGAATGTAGCGATGTGACAAGTTACTACTTACTGGTTTTGCAATACTACCACATCCCACAGCTCCAGGTTTAATGGGAGGTTACCATGCCTCTGTGTCTGTAATCTGTAAACACGTGCAGCTATGCATGCCAAACAGGTTACATCTAGCTTCTGCACGTGTGAGAGCTCGAATCTTACCTTGATGTGCTTGATGAGCATCTTTCGTATGGTGTATGTAGCCAGTTCCCGCTGATCCAGAAGCTCCACCTGAATCGGTCCGTACACCTCTGTACCCTCCTTAGGCCAGTACATGTCGCACTTTTTCTGAAATAAGAGGAGCACCAGCTTTTGAACGAACAGCAAAATGTACTCACGCACTTTGCATACGTTGCGTAAAATCAGCAAAGTTCCCTATTTTTGGCTACTAAATAGGAAGCAAATTATATGCTTACTGATTTATTTTGCTGTAAATACTTACTGCTTAATACGACCGACGTTCCGCACCAATATTACCTCTTTATTCTGTCAGTAGATCAGTCGCAGGACGCTTACAGCATAACAGGTTGGAATACCGATTAGTTACATACATATGTAAGGATATAAAGTGAAAAGTTCGCTGCCGCAGGAGCTCGACACACAGTTCCGTATCTCACCCTGTTCCTCTCGACGAGGTTGGTGATCATGACGACGATCTGGACGCGCTGCTCCCAGATGAGTCGCCAGAAGGCGCCGAAGGTGCCTGTCAGGGGCCCCTGGGCGCCGATGTACTGGTTGCGGACCAGGTATCCATCTATGTAGTTGGCGTTGATGTAGTCGCCTCGCCGCTGGCCCGGCAGGGGTCGCAGAGGCACCAGAGTGTGATCGTCTGTGGGAAGGGCGGGCTGGAGTCAGGCTGGGTGCCTTGGAGGTGGGTAGATGGTATAGATGTCAATCGGATACCAGCTTTTTGGTATACCGATACCAAACCGATACCAACTTGGTATTTGGTATTTCAATCGTAAAGTGTTTGATATTTTGTTGGTATCATAAGCCCTCACTAATGTATAAGAGGCTAAGAAATCGGTAAAAAGTTGGCATTTCCCTCAGTTTCCCAAGTTGGTTTGGTTTCAATTCCCGTAGTTTAGGTTGGTAATTGGTTTGGTATCGGTATTCCGATTTTCCGTAATTGACATCACTAGTAGATGCCAGATGGTCACCTTCGAATCACGCTCAGCCAATTTGTATTCTTGATCCATTGACAATTCCGTAAGAACTAAGAAAGCAATAAAGGGTCAATACATTAGCATAAATGAAAAATATATGGCTCAATAAATGGTGCAAATGCACATACATTTGGTCATCGATGAGGCATAACTACGGCATCATTGAATGCACACGACAGTGACTTACATGCGTCGATGTTCTGGTATCTGTTCTTCAGTTTGTTCTCCTCAGTCTGTGAGACCTCCGAGGACAGCCCCAGCTTCATGGTATGCTCCAGCACCTCGTCATACTCCTTGCAGAACCCTGCGAGCCGAAGTTAGAGTTATATGAGTGGTTACAACTGATAACGGTTACATCATTGTCCGTGATTATTTTGGTTGTTTATAGGTTACATACTTAAACTGTTACAAATCTTAGTCATACCCAAAGATAGAAGCGATAGCCAATTCGGGCGAATTGAAAATAATCAAGCAATAACCGAGCTAGCGACGTGACGATAACCGAGCAATAACAAAGCGAGCGAGTTGACAATGATACTAAACAGCATGTTGTATCCGTACGATTTACGATAATAACAGGTCGACTGAAGAACACTGTCTCACCGATGTCGGCATCGGCGTGCAGCGTGGCCACGTGCACAGGGAAGGCGTCGGCAGGGATGGGACCCTGCGTGCCGTTCGGTCCGTCCCGCTGCCACGCCGGCTCGGAGGTCAGAGCAACCCGGGGGGTCACCGGGTCATCCAAGTAATAGTAGGAAGACTGGAAGTAGCGTCTGTGGAACGGGCAGAGGTTAATTAATGCTGGGGCTATCAAAAGTAAACAAGACCCATTGAGAATTCAGACGTTTCATAGCTAGTTGGAGGCAATCTACGCAACTTTATAGAGACAGTAGTGTTACTTGTTATACGAGCCAATTGTGTAGATTGCCATTTTTGGGGGTTATGCCCTTTCGGTCCAATAAGACCATTTCAGAGCCGGGAGGATGATAGGATATAGTGGGAGACATTGGTCTGGGCAGGCACCCTAGTGAGTCACCGGGGCTGAGCCCGTCCAGAGGACAGGCCACCCAGCCCCAAGGTACTCACTGCACCCTGCTACGGGGTGCGCTCCCTCGGGAGCAGCGGTACCGCTCCAAGGGAGCAGCCCGCATGAGATAAAGTTGCCTGTCCAGCCCGGAGGGGGTTGCGGTGCGGAGGAAAAGGATTTCTGTATCCTGAGGATGGAATCACGGAACGGTGAGATTGTCATTGGCCATTGGACAGTAGCCTTTTCACTCTTCAGCTAATCGTGGGTAACAACACTTGGCGATCAACCGATGAAAGTTGCCTAGAAGCCAGCTCGAAGTAATCTAATGGCCCCACCAGTCTAAAGAACAACCAGTAGTTTCATCGCACCCACCTCCAGATGGCGAGTGCCAGCAGCGCCAGCAGGAAGGCGCAGCTGGCGCACACGATGCCGGCGATGACGCCCGGGTCCAGCTCCTGGCCGCGCCCCAAACGGCGCCACACGTCAGAGGTGGCGCCACCGTCGCCGCGGCGCCGGCAGTGGCGCCGTGGCCGGCCCGTCAGAGGAGCCGAGAGGGGAGAGAGGAGCAGAGCAGAGGGCCGGTGGAGAGAGCGTGTGGCCGCTCGCAGCCGCACCTCGTACACAGCCTCGGCGGTCAGATTCGGCAGCAGAAACTGAGGGAGGAAGACCGACCAGTCAGTCAGCGAGAGAAATCAGAAACCCATAAATATCGCGTACTCTCAGGTTTCAAGGCACAAATTGGCAGCGACCTACCGCACCGGGTAAAGTCAACTCTAGCAAGAACTATTCGAAAATATTATTGATAATACAGACAAAAGGAAACGCATTATAACCAGTAAGGACCAGCAACAAACGAAACCAGTCACGACACCGACGTTCAGTACCCGCTCCAGCCCGCCCCTTACCACTTCCCTCCCAACCACTGACCCTGCTCTCCTCGTCGGCAGTATCGGTGGTGACCTGCAGGTCGGTGACGGGCCCCTGCAGCTCGCCGTCCGTCCTGCTGTAGCTGACCACGTAGTAGTCGATGCCGCCGCTGAAGACCCGCGGTCGTCGCCAGCGCAGCAGCAGGCCTGCGTCCGCCTGACATGTGACCGAGCTGAGTCGCGGCGGCGACGGTGGCGAGACGTCCGTGGTGACGGCGACAGAGACCGACTCGCGGCCCTCCACACTGCGCGTGAACGCCTTCACCGATATGGAGTAGTTGGAGAACGGAGCTGTGGAGAAGAGGGAGAAGCCGGGGAGTCGTCAGTTGGAGGAGGGAGCTGAAACGGCGCTGGATAGGGGTTTGACGGGCCTCGCACGGGCTTTGATCGATAGAAAACGCAGCGCTAGGCACGTGAAGATACGCGTTGAAAATGATGGAAATGGTAGATGTCACGGATCTTTGCAACACAAGAATAATGAAGGAAAATGGATGATAGGCGATAATTTTCCATGATTCCTGACTACGAAAGCTGCAGCATTTGGTAACAATAATAAGGGACTTAATGTCTGCTTTAGATCAGAAACATCGCTTTGAAAGCAGTCTATTGCTATCATTTTATTTCGGCATATGTACGTGGCATGAACTATAGTAGATGGCTGGAAGTACGAGTAGGTACGCATTAATAGGTAAATACTTTTCGGGCATTCAGGCATCGACATCGTGCTCCTTCAGATAATATAGGGGTCTTACTAGGGTTACCCGCGTGCTCCGCAACGCGAAGGGGGGATTTTTGACCCGTGGGTATTGGGTTGGTCTGTGTCGATTTGGTTGGTAGGTATCCATTTCGTTCGATTGCTTTTTGACGGCCAAGCATTTTGTAAGAAAACAAAAAGATACATCGCATCGAGGTGCCCGTGTCGTATTATCATGCGTTCTACTTAAGAATGATTCGAAAACTGGCGTGAAGTCTTTTGAGGGCCATCGATGAATTTCGCTAAAAATGACAATGTAATGGTTTGGAACATTTACATTTTTAAGAATACTGTTGCTCATCATGCAAAAATAAAGACTGAACCTTGGACAGAATTGAATGCTCTTTCCATCGGTGCCATTTTTTATTGCCAGAAATATCAGATCATTGAGCAAAACCCGTGTGATTAACAAAGTGGCACAAAATAGACAAACACCATTGTCTCCCGTGATTTGTACCACCTTGATTTGGATCAATCAGCTTTTCACAATTTTCCCATGAGAGGCGGTACATTTCTCTTGCCAACAGGCGCTGTTCCAACTCGCTCCGTTTAATGGTCACCTAAAAATAAAATCAATTCCAAAATCCGTCAAAAACCGCAATTTTTCAATCAAAGTACCCTCACGGGTGCACGTGGCACGTGCCATCCCCTGTACTGCATATCATTCGATAACCTGTTCAATTATCTACATGATGCTGTTTTCCCCGTGCCGATCCGGCCCACGGTTACCGAGATATTGCACGGGGACTGGACCCGTGTCGGCCAAAATTAGCCGTTTTCGCCCGATTTCGCACGCCGATTTATACATGTAAAGTCTATGACGCGAATTTGCACTTTTTGAGCACGCGCCACGCGCTCCCTATCAATCCGATCGAGAAAAGACCCCTCAAAGGCACGTCGCGCATCCTTGATCTATAAGTTGTGCAAATTTCACCGGGCTAGGTGCAACGGTCTGGCCTGTAGTCCACGCAAAGCACCACCAAGTCGGGACCTCGGTAACGGACAGACGCACCCTCCTCAAATAGTAATATAGATATAAAAGTCACAAATTCTATTATTCATAACTCCTTACAACTTTGGCTGTGCGGAGTACGTTGCGAGCAGTAAAAGCGCAATTAGCCACTTCCCTAATAAGTCGTTACAGAGGGAAATGTAACAACTACTCGAATGGTAATAACGAGGCACGTAATTGGCAGGCGCCACATTTACATGTTATGGGGAGCACGAATATACAATGACGAATTATTCAAATGAGCATGTCAGCAAAGTTACCTTGTTAAATCCGTTTGGGTTTGATCAGAGACCAGACAATCAATGTCATGTGCGTACGACCGAAATGTTTGGATTAGTATTCACCCGGCAAATGCTTACTCGAGCGTCGATAATTTTGATTCCAATCAACGATGTTGCAGTCTTTGAACGCATGTTTTTGAAGCGATGTTAAACGATGTCTCTGTGGTTAAGCGTACTCTTGTATTGTAATTCGCAATCGTAATGGGTTGCGACACAATGTAACGATTTTCCAAGAAGGACCGGTGCCATTCTAGCCCTTATTTTAACCAGGAGCTTTAGTATATTCTTTTTTTTTGACATTATGTGCACGCGTCCGGCGTTGGCACGCGATGCACACATGTTCACATTCGGAGAAATGATAAACGGCATTCTACAATTGCTGTCATTGATATCTGTCAACACTGTCATCAGACACAAACTGACAAAGAATCACTGTCCATTCCTCGTATGACCCACGTTTTTATAGTTACGCTGTGGAATTGCGTCCCCTCAATCTTGACCTCGACGAGCCAACAACGGAAGGTTTTTGTTCTGTCAGTAGATCAGTGTCGCTTTCAGATCCCAAGTCCATCGCGAGAAATGTGGGCCTCCGGCTTCTGAGGCTGTCTCACATAGGTCACCGTCATCTTCAGAAGGAACTATCTATAGGGACCAGGAAACGCGACATAAAATATCTTGTTATAGTATGCTGATGGAGATAATAAAGACGAATTATGTCATAAAAATATCCGAGGGTAAAGTCAAATGCCTGGGAAATGATGGTGAGTGAAATTCGAAAAGACGTGCTGCAAAAAATGTAAGTTTGCGCCATTTAACTGGTATGATAAAAAGCTACACAACAGCGAAGCCTGTGCATGGTGAATTTCGACGGAAAGTGGGAGAACGCCAAACAATGTTTTCTTCAGGCCGGCAGCTCAATCAATTTCACATTTCGGCCTTACCGATAAATGCAATCTCGACCGGTATCGCTAGAGTCCGATTAAAGTTGGCCTGAGGAAAACACTTCTCTAAAAATGTATCCCGAAATAAAAGACACGGGAAGGCATACGTCCCGCTGCCAAACATGAAACAGCTCATCTAAATTTGGATATTGGATGCGTGTGTAACGCACGCTACGCGTCGGCGACAGCTTTCGTTCCAAACTTCTTACCCAGATCAGTGAGAGTGTGCTGCATGCGCTCGACGGGCAGTTTGATCCAGGTGGCGTTGGTGAAGTCGCCGGTGGTGAAGTAGATGCGGTAGCCCTCGATGAGGCCGTTGGGGTTGACCGGAGGCAGCCAGGAGATGGTCACCGTCGTATCCGTCACGTTCAGGATGCTGACGTTTCGCGGCGCCTCCGGAACTGAAAAAAAAAAAGATAAATGCCATGCTTTGAGCCGACCGACTCATTAATTACGATATCAGATATGGTGACTATAAAGAAGCATGATATGTGACGAGTTTTTAGCCCATGTCTCACCCTGTTCATGTAACCCATGCATCAACACTAATCTCGCAAGGCACGCAAACTAAATCACGTAGTCTGCTCATTTAATTCTCATCAACTTCCGAGAGAACAGGAAATATGCACGCTCATTTATCATCAAATTACAAGGTGAGGGAAGCGTGCTGCCCGTTTCGCGGTGGTTTCTCGAAAAGACACAGTGGAGGCACAGTGGTCTGACGAGCTGACAGTGGTGTCAGTGAGAAGAAAGAAGAGAGAGAGAGAGAGAGAGAGAGAGAGAGAGAGAGAGAGAGAGAGAGAGAGAGAGAGAGAGAGAGAGAGAGAGAGAGAGAGAGAGAGAGAGAGAGAGAGAGAGAGAGAGAGAGAGAGAGAGAAGCAGAGGAAAGTGGGAGAAATGAGAAGAGGGAGAGAGAAAAGAACGAAAAGGAAAATGAGGTAGAGGGAGACAGAAAGAGTGAGCGAGAAAAAGGGAAGACAGAGGGAGACGGAGACAGATAGACAGCAAGAAAGCAGAAAGAAAGAAAGAAAGAAAGAAAGAAAGAAAGCAAGAAAGAAAGAAAGAAAGACAGACAGATAAACAAACAGACAGACAGGCGGGCTCTCACCTCCCTCGTCCGTGGTCACCACCACCGTAGAGCTGGGTCCCAGTCCGGCCGGGTTCTCCACCTGTATGGAGATGATGTATTGCGTGTACGGACGCAGACCGGTGATGGTGTGAGTCTGCCGAGCACAGAGACGGGTGTGAGCGGGAGGGAGAGATGGAGAGAGAGAGAGAGAGAGAGAGAGAGAGAGAGAGAGAGAGAGAGAGAGAGAGAGAGAGAGAGAGAGAGAGAGAGAGAGAGAGAGAGTGAGAGATAGAGAGAAAGAGAGAGAGAGAGAGAGAGAGAGAGAGAGAGAGAGAGAGAGAGAGAGAGAGAGAGAGAGAGAGGAGATCAAAGTGTGTGAGAAGCGCACATGGTGAGTGCGAAGAAGGCATACAGGAAAAAAAGAAACAGAATATGTAAAAGGAAGACCCAGGTGGAAGTGCTCGATAAAAAACGCCTTCCGAAGAGGACGGCGGTGTCATCCCAAATACCTATACCTAATCATAAATCGAAATCATGCAGCCGCAAGTAAGAATTGATTGTACGACATGTGACATGTGTTTAAAGTGAGATAACTTGCACGACATAAACATACAGCTGTGCGGTTCGTCTTTTGCTTAACCCGCGCACCGACGGGGGTCTGCGCCAACTTAGTACCGACGGGGGGGGGGGGCGGATGACCGCCCCCCCCTGAGATCTCGAGAACGAAGCAAGATAGCGACAAGCGGTAAACGGCATCGGATACGCACGGTCAAGATCTACAATTTTTACTAAGGTCATTCTCAGGTCAGGTCAAAGATGACGTCACAGGGGTCGAAAAAGTCAAAATGGCGGCGCTAAATATGGAGAGAGTTTTTCTCGAATAACTTTCGAATTAGTAAAGATAGGAACAAACTAAGGGCATCATCGTGATCCTCTCGTCAATCCGCATCGAATGATATATATGTTGACCTCGAAAGGTCAAGGTCAAAGGTTGACCTCAGGTCACGTGACCTCGAAGTCATCATGTATATCATTCGATGCGTCTTGACGAGCTGAACACAATGGGACCATCCACGCGTCTGTATCTTGTTCCTGTACGGAGTTATTGGCCAAAAACCTTTGGTGACCTTTGATGACGTCACATGACCTCACAGCTGCCCAACAGCAAAACAGACCTCAAGGTAGTGAAGGTTGATCGTATATGAAGTCATGTATGGTATATGGGGCCATTCCGACCCGTTTTAGTGGTAAAAACAGGGAGTTGATTTTTCCCCCATTGACTTATAATGGGGAGGTCGCGAAATTGACCTGACCTTAGGTCACCGATATCAAAATTCCGAGATATACAAATTGTAGCTACTACTGACCTAATAGCATCCTGCGACTTTCAAAGGCCTCCGACATCTACTGTAGCTCTGGCACGGTGACAAAGTTGCAAAAAAGTGACTTGAGGTTGGGTCATTCAAAGTGACCTGGTGACCTGACCTTGAAAGGTAGGAGGTTCAAACTTGCACACCATGTGTAAAATTGATAAGGGAATAGTCATACCAAATTTCGCCGGTTTTCCCGCTATTCGCGAAAAACCTCAGGGGCGGCGGATATCCGCCCCCCCCCCCCCCGTGTCGGTGCGCGGGTTAAAGTCTCATTCAGAAATGTGGTAGAAGGGAATGTTGAAGACAATCCTCAGCATGCTTGATAATACGCTCAGACTAAATGGAGACTATTTACACAAACTGCTGCAATGCAGGGGCATCATTAGCCACCCAATGGGGCGATCTAATGGTGAAACCCTGCTTAATTAGGCAATTTTATGACCCGCGCTTCAAGTGATTTATGAAAACAAGGACCGGGTGCATTTGTTTTGATTACCGAGTGCTCGCTCCCTCGTGCACAGAGCGGAGGGAGCTTATACTGCGACGATTACTGCGAGGTGTCCACGTTTACGGGAAGTGTTTCGATGATTTACTTAAATATATTTTGGTGCAGCATTTGGAACGGTTGTTGAACTGTTCACAGATAATTTATATATTGTTGGCATCCCGCTATACATGGCATGACCAAAAAACGACTTCATATACCGATGCGTTGGCATCAGACCGAAGATGACTGAAGGAACAAGGAAAAGGATTTAATTACCTGTACGGTTTCCTCGGTGATCTTGAGCTCCTTGATGGGCGAGTTGGTGTTGTTTCTCTCCTTGTAGGTGATCTTGTAGGCCTGGAACTCTCCGCGGAGCTCGCGTTGGGGTAGCGGTCTCCAGCGGACCCGGACGGCAGTGGCACTGGTGTTGTGCGCTGCCAGAATCACGGGCTTGCCGCCGGGTGCTGAGAAAAGAAGGCGAACAGTCAGTCCGTCAGGTACGTCAGCTACGTCGGTCGGAAGAATGCACATTACACACCATCCGACAATGAAGATGGAGACTTCAGCGATGATGTTAAACGTTGGTAGCTTCGTTTTGCAGATTCGTTTCTACATCGGCATCAGTGCGCCTTTGGAGTTTTAATGACTATAGTCGTCGTGTTTCACCTTCTCGTGGCTTTGCATATATCTATCAAAAGACGTGTCTAATATAATTTATCTTATCACGTCATTCCAAGAATAGTCCTCAATGACTGTTCGTCATCCCCGGCTTACAAAGTCTACACCCATCCTCCACCCGCTGCCATGGCTCTCTAAAAAGAGCGGGCTGTTCCGCGGCTTTCTATATGATAGACAGCCCCGAATCTGTGTCTCTGGCCGCAGAGCTCCATCAAGCGGCGAAGTTTAGCGATCGTTCCATTATTCAGCCGCAGTCATCAGAGTGACTTGACAACAGCAGCAGCTCGGCAAAATCTGACAGACCGTCTTCCGGCGGGTCCCGAAAAGAGTCGATGATTTATTACTGGACCGGCTGCATGGCCCAACATAGTCAGAACGGGAAGATGGATGGAGGTGCACTTAGTCCGACCGAGGTTTTGAAAGAGACGACTTCTTTTAGTGTGTGATTGATATGCTGCGACATTGGGGTGAACAAATGATTATGGTTTTATACAAGACGAAGGCTTGGAGGCTGGAGGCTGAGGATAAGCGCAGTGCCTTGCCCTCTTTTGAACGTGCAACACATCAAGTTTGAGGCTGTGACGCTTTCAGTTTGTTTGCATACCACATTCTGTTTGTTTTGGGGTACTGCCGCATTGGTTAGAAACTCTCCCAGTTTTCAAAGATGTCATCTTGATTAGAAACTCCTTCATTTTCCCCCAGATGCTATGCTACTTTGGTAAGGGAGGTAGGAGTGGTAGGTACTTTTTATGTTTATCAAAGGTCACACGGCCATAGGCATGCTACACCGTAAATGTAGGAAAGACACACACCACCGTGTAGTTGTTAAACTGGAACACCTTGTTATGATGGGCACTGGAGCAGCCAGTCGTTGACATTTTTTATAAGAAAACAGCTGCATGACACACCCTCGACTTTTCCTGGGGCAAGTGACGATGCCGTGGTGGAACCCCGCCATACTTTAATCCGCTGACACACAGCACTTTCCTGCAAGGAAAAATAAAAAAGGACAATTCGTCATTCTTAGTGGGATTTATTTAGGGTTTAGTAGCCAAACACCGATATGTCTTGGTAAGTCGAACGGCAGCGCTATAAATTTGGACGGGTTCGGCTCGCGATGAAAAGTGCCACATAAAACACGGGCCATTGTTTCAGAGCGCGCCATTGCGGTTTGAAGCTCACAGCTTCTTGACTTTGCCAAATGGAGCGTGACGCGAGCCGGTCGAGGTTTCCCGGAAACCGCTGAAAGCCCCTGTATGGTAGCACTCGTAGGGACAAGACAGGGAGGTCCATGCGCGATTTACAATGATGCATACACATATGAGCGAGAAGACTTTTATCTACTAACAGAAGTCTACAACATTATTGACTTAACTTCAGCATTAAGTACAGAATCAGACATCAAATGGATTATGTAAAGTGAACAAAAAGCTTTTTCAATATAGCAACGCATTGAATCCAATCTCTTCGCATGCATCGTATGCGGCCATTCAGCTGCCTCCCGTCATTGCCATTGATTTCGTCAGTTATGATATCCGGTCAGTGCGCGAACTGACACTGCTCACTGCTCTGAAGGTAATAAAACTCGCTGACACCAGGAACACGGCTAACGACGCAATTTTTCAAAATCGTTTGTAGTTTACAGCCAAATGTCACTTTCAACTGCACTGATGAACGAGATCCGTTCTTCACAAAGGCGCAGACCATAAGGTCCGCCTTAGTTTCTACTGACTTGAGACCGTAAAATGTTTTAATGTAGCGGCAGTCGACTAAGGAAGAAACGAGTAAACGACCATGAATGAGCTTTATGCGTGACGAAAGGGCAAGTTCTGCCTATCTCGACAATAAAGTTAATTTTAGGTGATGTGATACTGTAGCATGAATCACACAAACCATTTAGTGTTGAAGTTAAGCAATGTGATATGCATTGCAAAATGTGTGGTGAACATCGTGACATTTATGATGCAGCATGTCATGCCATTCCGTTTGTAACTGTTATACACAGGCCGTTTAGGACATTGGTAGCAACTGATCCGAACAATTCAAAAATGGCGACTGGCGATAAAGCTCAAAGCAGCAGACAGCTTTATCTAAAAAGCAGTTTTTCCGCCTAACGATAAATGTCTAGAAAGTGCTATATAAAGTCAATAATTGTTGTCAAATTTCCCGATACCCTCACCTTCTCTGAGTGTGATGATGGGGAAGGAGGCGATGCCACAATGTTCAGTCTCTGGTGATGAGTGTGTGATGCTCTCACCTTCTCGGAGTGTGATGATGGGGAAGGAGGCGATGCCGCTCTCGGAGCTGCCGATGCCGTTGACGGCCTCCAGTCTGAAGCTGTAGGCCGTGTACGGCTGCAGGTCCGAGATGACGAACGACGTCATGTTGTCCGGAGTGATGATGGGCTCCTCCGACCAGTCGCCCTCCTCTCCCTCTCTGCAAACAAGCAGCGGCATTGTCTCAGCACTGAGCGTCCCACCCTCGTCCAATTATTAGCCAGCGTGATCCAGCCTACAAACTCTTAGAACGGCTTTCTTCATAACCATCATTCGCGGTTACAAAGCACAGCCAATTACCCGCGATGGTGATGTTTGAAAGATGCTCGTATACTTTGGCGAGATTAAACCATTTTCTGTCTGGTTAGAGTCTCCAATCCAGCTCCGATCCCCAACATCCGGCTGGATGCGGTCAACCCGTCACGCTGCTCCGAGTTGCACGAAGCAATAGGCCGAGACCCGCCGTGTGTGTCCTCTCGGACGGCCGTGAGTTCTGACAAACACTCGTGTACCATCGTCTCGCTCCGTTCGTTACGAGAGTCACGCGCCCCTTCGGCGACCGTTTCGCAGCCATTTGTGGTGCTCGTCGGTCGGCGCTGAAATACGAGCGCATCATTTTCACCCCATTGGCGACCCGGCCCGTTTAAGTCAGCGCAACAGGGTTTCATGAAATCTCGGCGTAACTCGCTGGCTGCAGCCCGCCGCTGTTAATCATGCGATGATTTGATCAGGGACGGCGCACATCGCCCTCCAGCTTCGCCCCAGCGATCCGTGGCCAAACCTGCGGCCTGGGCGATGCTGATTGAAAATGGTCATGTAGGAAATGTTGCGCGAAATTGTGAAACTCAGCGATTGATGTTTGCTATTGAGCTTCTAGTCAGGGGCGGTTGCATCAGCAGTGGTTTAAAGACTTTGTGCTGAAAGAGATACTAGATTGGTTTGACATGACACGTACTGCGATGATCTGCTAACATCAGTTTACCGAAGTGCAGTACAGTGGATTATTTAACACAGGATTGTCGGTTAAATCCTGAATGAATTTCATATCATCGTCTTATCACGATAACGATTCAAAACATTCAAAGTTTGAAATATGCCTCGCCCTTCAAAGCATTCAAAATATTGATGATATCGACGATATCGTTTCGATTGCCTTATGAAAGTTCTAAATAAATTCAAGACATTAATACCAGTAAAACACCTTTTGGGCGAAGAACGAGCGAGCGAGATAGTGAGCCCTGCACGTGCGGAAGGGCGAGAGGGTACTTCCAACGGGCTTGCGCAAAGCACCCTTCTATCCGGTCGCTAGCGGTGTACCAAATTTGAACGCAATCGGCCCAGCCGTTCCTGAGATCTGGAAGCGGCATTCTGCACGTGCGCACGTGCAAACGGGGTCCAAACTGACTTTTGCACGGCACCCTACTAACCGGTCTCCAACCGTGTACCAAATTTGAGCGCAATCGGCCCAGCCGTTCTCGAGATCTGGAAGCGCCCCCTGCACGTGCGCACGTGCACTAGCACCTTAACCGCAACACATGGGAATGCATTGCCTGGTGGATGCCTACCTGTATGCCAAGTTTCAGCGAAATCGCCCCAGTAATTACCGAGTTATTACAGGGTGGGGCAGAAAGATTTACCTCTTGATTTTCCTAAATATTTCGGCCCCGAACAAATATATCAAATTGATTTCTGGCACATATATGCAGTAACATGTACACATCTCAGCGACGGCATAATGAATCAATATGGTCACCTTTGTCCTTCACCACTGCTTCGAAACGTCCCTCTGCGGAGGGGCACGAGCGCCGCACTGCGTCCCCGCCAAGATTCGACGGTGCCGTCTCGAGGGCCAGCTTCAGGGCGGCGATTCTGCTGTGTGGCACTGCACACACCCTCCTCTCTAAGATGGCCCAGATTGCGAAGTCCATCGGGTTCAGGTCTGGTCTTGATGATGGCCGAATGTCTTTGTCCCAGAACCCAGGCATGTGGGTCTTCCACCACGGTTGAGCGATGTTGGCCGTTTGCGGCGGCGCACCGTCCTGGACGAAGACGCATCCGTCTCAGAACGACTGAGTGACCCAAGACAAAGCATGTTCCTCCAGCAGATGGACTTGAACCTCTGAATTCACTTTCACAGCCTCCTTGATGAAGACCAAGGCTCCTTTTGAGCCGTCGGATGCGACGGTAGCCCAAACCATGACACCAGCAGGCTTCAAGCAACAAAAAATGGTGCGAATAGCAGGATCAATGCTGGATGGACCATCTGCCAAAATGTTGAAGCTTTGGGAGTGTCTCTGGGGCTCAGGCATGAACATGTTGTCATTGGACCAGCAGAATGCCTTGTTACCGGCGCTCCTGATCTCCTCCAATGTCTTTTGGATCCTGTGTAGCCGATTTTCCCTGGATGCCGCCGAAATTAGGTGTCGACGTTGCATCCTGTATAACATAAAGCCTAAGCCGTCGTTTATGATTCTCTTGGCGGTTCTGGGCTAAACAACGAGTTCCCTTGGCAGTTTGCGCATGCTTCGCCTAGGAATTGAAACACCTTCTTGCGCACGATATCAACTAGCTTTTTGAAGCGGAAATTCTTTGTTCTGCCTGGCATGTACTTCGACGACACTAACGCTGTCTTTTGAAGTCATTTAATTATACTGCAAACAGTTTTTACGGCAACACCGAGCTGTTTGGCAACGCTTCGGGACCTGTGGCCAGTCTACTTCAGCGCTGCAATTTGGGCTCACTTAGTCATCTTCGCCATAGCTCACCAACAACTATTACAAAATGTAAAAACGATCTTAAAGTTGATACATGAGTCAGTTGGGAGGCTGCATGCAAAGTTTTATCAAAATCCGTTCATAACTTTTTAAGCAATGGACTGAAAACAAACAGGTAAATCTTTCTGCCCCACCCTGTAAAATGAGAACAAATTTGACACCTCTTATTGTTGTATTTTGCACGTGCACTGGGGGTGACCCACATGCATCGAGAGTATCCTATTTTTGGTAGAAAGGATGCAGCTACCCTATAAAAATTACCGCGTCAATCGCCCAAGCGGCTGCTGAGATATGAGCCTCACAAAATCACTACTTTTGCAAAACAGCTTGAACACCCTTGACTTTTCACGTGGCACCGGGCACGTGCCACGACGATGACTGAGATGTATCAAAAGTAGTCTATTACGGGGTAGAAGGGATGGGGCTACCCAGCAAAAAAGACCGCAGGCCAATCGGTCCAGCGGTTGCTGAGATATAAGCCTCTCAAAAGCGTTACAGGCCGGGCCGGGTCGGGCCGGGCCGCTCATACTGAGATTTTTCCGTTATATTGAAAAGACTCGCTTCGCTCGCTGCGCTCGCTCGCTCGTAATGATAACAAGGGTATCGATGAGAGAACAACAACCAACAAATTGTGTTCTCAAGAAAACAACCGCTAACCTTCAAAGCGGGCAAGTGAAGACGAATCCATCTCATCTCCAACTTTAACCACACCTCTCTACCGGACACCGTGTCCGGCGCACTCATCCACTGGCTCCCACACGGGACCTTTCCCTGTCCTTTCTCAGAAGACAACCATCTACTCCATCGTCGGAGCCGACAGCAGTCATTTTCCGCTGCCGTACCCGATGTGCGGGCCGGTTTTTTGCGCACATTGGCGGGCCCACGCTGACGAGAGCTGTCGCGGCGAGCTGCGCTGCGGAAGCCACGCCAGTCATCATCGGTCGCCGGGCTGGCGGAGCGTGACCGAAGCCGTGGGTCATCTCCTGGGCCGGCCCGCCGACCCTCCGGCCGCGCCAGCCCCGCAGGGATCACAGGGGAGAGAAAAGACGGGACGGGTGAGAGGGTCATCCTAGTGTTTGTCTCTGATCGCATGGGCAGATTTGGTGGTGGAAAACAGCGTGAAAAGGTTGACGGTGGACGATGACTTTGGGCAGAGGTATGCGGTGGAATTTGTAGAATGTAATCGCGGTAGAACGGTCACGGCGGGGCGCCGTTGGGGGAGGGGAGGATGGTGGCTAGGGTGTGGGGGTCGGTGTGGGGTGAGAGGTGGGGAAGGGGGAGGGAGGAGCAGACGAGAGGGCGGCAGGCGGGGGCGGCAGGCGGCGGGGGCAGCAGAAGAAAGATGATGGAGCCCACGCATCGGTACAAAGGGTAATTGGCAATGGCAGGGACGGAGATGAATGAAAAAGCGCCATTGGTGCTCAGGCACCGAGACGTGGCCTGCATGTAGCAATAATATCCAGCCATTCACGTGAGCCAAAAACAAAGTCACCCGATAGGCGTTATCACAAGTGTATTCGCGGCCATTGGGGCGACGTAAGAAAAGAAGAAAACAACTGGCCCCAAGAACTTTAAATTATCAGTCAGCATGCACCTTTTTCTTGATATGTAGAGAATTTACCATTAATTGTTAGAGAAAATTGCATTTAAAATCTTCCATTTATGCTTTTTTTCATCGTTTGCACAGTATGTTCTTTTACTAAGCTAGAAACACTAATTAGAAATAGTTCCCGCATCATCAAGAACAATAGGGAAGGCTTGAAGTGAATACAATAATCTAAACGGTTTTGTAATCCATGTGAAGACACTTCTAAAATTGCCTGTAGAAATATTAAAGGCAAAAGTTCAACTTTTTCACAAGACGGATGGCTATAAACCTATTCAACGTGTGACAACTCAGCCGGTATTTCGTCGCCTACAGCCCAGCTTTCCCTAGTGACCGATAGAGGCGCTGCTATCGATGTCCGCCCGTGCCGCCTAACGCGAAAGAGGGCTGCAAAGTAGAGCGCAGTACTGGATAAAATTATACCGAGATATGAGCCTTTGTGGCGCCACGCGGTGACTGATGATTCAAAGTGCTGCATCGATCGCGAGGAGTTGGAGACAGCGGGTCCAACTCGTCAGCGGCCAGCCGGGCTGAAGTAAAGTGGACAGGCGCAGCGGCAATTCAGACTAGTTAGCGCCGCGGAAACTCGTCTGACGAAGATGGATCCGTTCGGAGGTCGAGTGGAGATCAGCTCAGTGTTCGACACGGACCCACACCGCGGCCAGAGAGAGTGGAGAGGCTGTGTCGCTAATGATCGGGCCTGCTGAACGCAGAGGAGTCCATTTTGAATAGAAGCACGAGACATTGAACTGAGACTTGATTCTACCGACAGTCTATAGATATTGAAGTTGTGACGTTGATGTCGGAAGGGCAGAATGAGATCGCTTTCTTTCCCACTCAGTTCTGAGACGGGATACTAAGTTTAAAAAGGCACTATGCACGAATGGATGATAGCAACATTGTTCGATATTACCTACCTACTTTTAATGAAAACTAACACTGGAAAGCTAGAAAACGCGCCCGTATGAAATAAAGTCTTTTCATTGGTGCGTGCGATGACAGATCAGTCTTTTGGTGTAGTTCTCCTTTTGCATTCCAACTGATAGAAATATTGATTTTGGCCAATCGGCTGGATTTCCGGTTCGAACGTCAACATCATTATTCGGCAATAAAGGCATATATTTCACAATAAGTTTGTCAAATTGAGGACTCGCGTCCACAAAACAATAGATCCGCGTCGAGATGCACAAAAACAGAAATGAAACCGCGAACAAAACACACTCATACCGTGATCGAAAATTGCATCCACCGTTTCCGCAACAACCCAATAGCCAGTTGGCCCGGCAAATCGTCAATATTGGTCGTTGAAAGTGCCAATATAGGCCAAACTGTTTACCAGCACGGCCGAGCGCAGAGTGCCCTCTGATTGAACCAAATGGGTTTCGGCGCTGGACAGAGGCCCCCCTGCAGCGCCTCTATGGCCGGTCACTCGGCCGTCCACTCGGCGCCGGGCCGGGGCGTCAATGGCACCGCAACCACACCGCTCTCAGCCTAATACCAGCGCAGAAAAACCGTCCCTTTTTACATGGCCACGGTGAAAGCGAGAGACTCCCACTCGGTGGAAAATGGTGTTTCGATGGCGTTGCGCTGCGACAAGCAGACGGATATTGGATCGGTCCGGAGTTGGGCCGGCGACAGCGAAACAATATAGTGACAGTGGAGGGCGCCATTTCCAGTTTGGACGTTCATCGTTTGACAGCAATAATGCACGTCCGACCGTGATGGTCAAATGCCAGAGGTAACGGATGACCCGCCGGCTCCGACACAAATGCCCCCAATCTATGAAATGGTCATGCAATGATCATGCATCTGCAAACAGGGCAAGGAGCAATGCTTTTAGGTCGCAAAGTGTTACCGTATGAATAAAATAGGTAGAACCATATGGTATGCTTGTACCTTTTTTTATTTGCGGCATGTGTTTGTCACTTTTCGGTTGGTGGTCAGCATGAAACCTAAAGACTGAAGCGTTCGTTAAAATCAAAAGGAAATAACTTGAATTTATCAAGAGGCTTTCGAACGTTATATGCGACCGTTAAACGTTGCATACGAGAGGAATGATTTAAAAAGTCGAAAGAAATGTTTTAGCGTGATTAAGTTGTGCCGCCTCTAGAGCACTTCATGGGCCGGATAAATCCGTTATCTACGGATAAATCCGCGGACCGGATAGGATTGGATTCTAAATTTGTTAAAAAAGAACGGATATGGGCGGGCCGGATTTGGGAATTGAAGGTTGAACCCGGATCAAAACGGATCAAAATTTTAACATTCAACATTGAAGTTAAAAATTAACCTTATGTGTTAAGCGGCAGGATGATACCTAGTTTACCAATGTGGTGATTTTCATGTGGTTTTAGGTTTATAAGCATGGTTTTTGGAACCATGATGGTCTGTGAGATGTATGGCTGTCTGGTCCCTTAGATTGAATTTGTTAGTCCAGTTTTGGGTGAAACCAGTTATTGGTGAAACGGATTATTACGGATATTTTTTTGAAGTTTGGCTGCAATACGGGCCATGGGTGGGCCGGATTCTGATATTCAAAGAAAGGCGGATAATGGGCGGATCTGGATATGACTTGCCGGATATGGGCCGGGCCGGATCCTAAAAAGCCTATCCGTGAAGTGCTCTAGCCGCCTCTGCTGTTATATCAAAGCTGGGCTGCATATGATAATGAATACATAATGCAATGAACATTTCGGGCATCGAGAGTACCGGTCGCTTGCTTCCGCTTTGATCAGTTTGTCTGGCTCTATGACTGTCTGCCAGTCTGTTCGTCTGTCAGTGTTGCTGTGTGATTACTGTGCTACTGGAATATCTCTTGCATCACACATTTTCTCGCAGCTATCCATACGAGGTGTAATGAAAAACACGCCATTCCATACCACGCCTTGATCTCTCCGTCTCGCAATCTCTCCTCGGAGAAATGAACGGAATCCCACTCTCAGACACGCCATATTAATATTTAATGAAACTCCCTGGGGCATTCACACTTGCCTAGGGTCTAATATGACACAATCATCACATAGCGTGTAAGCGGACGACCGTAGTGCAGCCATAGCACGTCCCCAGACGCAACGAACAGGCCGTTCCACCGGTTGTCGATGAAGTCCCAGGGGTCTCGTCTCACCCCTTCTGCGCCGCGTACCCCGCGGCATCCCGGCTAGTCACCGAGACCCATTAGTGTCCCACACCGTCGACAAAATCGCGTTTTCGCTGAAAAGGATCATCTCAGCACACTGATGCGATCCTGTCCCGCTGCGCCGGGGGAGAAGCGAACGCGTCCCCGTCGAGGGAACGTGAGGGGGCATGAGGGCGCGTGCGGACGTGCGGCCTCGGGGCTACTGAACGTGGGAGTCATTCACGCGGCACGTGGCACGTGCCACGAGCGATAGAGTGTGGAAGGATATCGGAGGGCAATGTGTCGTGATGCGACTGTGCGAGCTGATACGGCGGTGGTGTGTCCTGCCGTGTGTCATAGCAGTGTGTGCTCAGTGCTGTTACTGCGATGTGCCCAGATGGGGCGGTAATTCCAGCGCGCTTGAGCCCTGGTATGGCCATGCTTCGTGACCTGGCACTGTGTTTTTAGTGCTGGTGTGGTAGCGGTCCCTGCGCTTACCGTTTGATACTTTAACTTTTGGATAAACCCGCCGTCCGATAGACTCGAGTCTATCCAGTAGACTCCGTTCAATCTGATAGACTCCGTCACCCGACAGACCCTGCCGCCCGACAGACGTGCGCCCATCCGGTGACAGCGGAGAGCCCCTGGATCACGGCCGGCCTTCCGGCGGTGGACAGATTGGTACCGGCCTCAGACGTCAGCGCAGAGGAGCGACCTCCATCTCCGACTGCGTCAGCGCTGGCGTCGAGATACCCGCAATGCGAGGAATGACGACGAAACATGCTATGAGAGCGCTCCGAATTCGTCAAGCGTGAGCGAGTCGTCACAAAATTAGCCACGGTGTTAGCGGTAACTTGGAACGCAAATTTCAGCATCAAATGTAATTGTTCGTACCCCAAATAGACCAGAGCGCAAATAGTCTGGCGCTTTCAGCCGGGCCGCCAATATTGGACCCCGCCGGCAGTTGGGCAACTTAATTACAGCGGGGACCATTCGGCCATCTAGACTGCCCCCCTCTGTGATCTCCGGCTAACTCGGCGCCGGCGGCCGAGTCAATTGTCCACCAGCTCGCCCTCCTCGGCGGTGGTTACGACCGACAGAGCAGCGACACAAGCTGGGGAGAAGGGCCACAACACCGCAGGACGGGCGGTTCGTCTCCCTGCCGGAGGGACTGAGTCACAAGACAGATTCGGACGGGACGTGCTTGTTCTGAACTGAGCTGGATGATTTCATCAAGCGGCGGACTCCACCCTCCGAGCTCAAATGGAGCGATTTGGGGAACGAGAGATACTGCTGTCTTGGACCTGGTCCATTTGTGTATCAGATTCAGAAATCCCCACGACAGTTTCTGAGCATATGGCTTGGTTTGAACTTTGAACACGACATGTTTGTTGCCCAGGGATGCATTGACTGGACTGCAAGCAAGTCAAACCTTCTTGCGCAAACGCTTCAGAAGTAAAAAGAATCGTCACTGTCGCTGTCTTTCACAACTCGCGGCTCTCAGAGGATCCCGGTGAATCTGGTGGGATATTGGTGGATTTAGGAGATCTGGCACGGCGCGCCCTGCAAGACGCTGGCGCAGTGTAATAAATATGGCAGCACATCTCGTTGAGTTGCCTCATTTAATCGGATCTTTTCTGCCGCAGAGAAATTGCGTCCGAGTCGCATCTGCAGGGGTCATATCATTCGCAATGAACGATGTTTTGTAGGATTTCTGGCGAATTTTCCAACGGAAGCAGCGCTGGCTTGCGCGGAAGTTCCCAGAAAATAAATAGACAAGCATACAGCTGTAAAGTTTCACAGCGTCAGATATAGTTCTCTGGCGGAAACCAATAGCAGTGATGCACACAAAACTTTGCGAATATGATTGTGCAGAGCGGCAACGACCTGCGACACAAAAGTTTTTAAAAGCTTTCTCATGCTTCACCGAGTTGGCGCTATCACTTGACGAACTTTCCGGCAGCTCACTTAATAAAATTGGACCGGGTACATAGCACACTCATGTGAACGACTTTGAGATGGCTGAATCGTGCGGACGACACAGCGGGCTGAGCGCCAGCAGATAATTGGATTACGTAGCCTGCATGAGGCAAACACATTATCCCACATTGTGATGCATCTCAGGTGGCCGCTCTTGCACGTCGGGCGGCGGCTGGCAAACAAAAGGACGCGCTCGTGCAAGTCACCGGACGCCGATCTGCACCCCGAGTCGCTTCCAGCGAATCGGCACATACATCTGGAGCGAATGGTCTTCCATCTAGCGCGCCGGTGCCGACTGTCGTTGGCGTCCCATTCGGTCGGCGGAGATCGGATCTGGCGGCGCCGGCGGCCCGAGCGCGCCCTGTGATCGGCCGTCCGCCGATCCCCACCAGATTGCTGTCGCCATACGGCCGCCCTCCACCTCCGCCAGAGGTACCTCCCCCTCCCCCCTCCCGCCGGCGGCACTCGACGGTCGTTCGGACGGCCCGTCGTTCTCGACGCTCGTCCGCCGCGACAGTGCCCGGCGGGAGGCGTTATCGGCCGATGGCGGTGCCGGCCCGAACGGCCGTCCGAAGAGGCCGGTCGGGCCGATGTTGCTGTTTATCGGAGGCACCCGATGGTCGCCGGCTGCCTCTCCGACGTTTGTGTGCTGTCGATTTCGACGTCGGCGCGCGCGACAGAAGATCGGCCCTGCCGGTCGTCGACGCCGACGGAGGGACGTCGGTGACGACAGCACGAGGCGTCCGCACCGTAAGTCGTAAATCGTAAATGGCGAGAGTGACGAACGCGTGGCCTGGAGGGAACCGGCCGGCCGCTGCATGGCGCCGCCGGCTGGACGGACAGCCGACTTCACTGAGGGTGTGCGACGGCACGACCGGTAGAGGCGCGGAGCAGGGGAGAGGATCGGAGGAGGGGTGCGCCTCTTCCAGGAAGGTCCTCTGACCGCGAGGGCCATGCATTTCTCGGGCGGTGCGGCGGGGTGTGGCAGAGTGACAGATTTGGTCGCAGCGCTAAGGGACAGGCGACAGGGCGGCCGGAGCGAGGGGAATGGCTGAGTAGACAGTGGGCTCAGCTTGACGGGTCGTTTACACAGCGCGATGGGCCGGACTCTTCTGGGATTTTACTCTTTGACCAAACAGACATCTGTCTCACTGGCGTCCCAAAAAGTCAGAGAGGAGGCGCCCATAAATTGGAGATCGTTTACCCAATGTGGCTGGCAAGTTGAAGACTTGGCGCTAAGTTTTTAGATAGCGTATTCGTCATACGATGGCTATTTGCTGATTCTAGCTTTAATACATTCGAGTGAGTTTACTGAACATTTCAAGGCCGTCACTGATCCTTTTTACGAACAAAACCATCCAAAAACTGTCGGTACATATTTAGTCATGAAGCTCTGATAGTCGCGCTGGTGGCGCGCTGCTGTTATACGAGATGAGGCAGTGCGAGCCGCTGCCGCCGGCTGGATATTATGGCAGATGGTCCCGGGTAAGCCCGAGTTGAAAGATAGGTCCCGACTGCAGTTAGCCTTTGTGTGCTCTCGGTCGATATACTCGGAAACCAGGAGTAAATGTGGTAGAAACAGTCGGGAGCCCCGGCTTCCGAATTGAGCCCAGCCGAGCTCAGTGGGAGAGCGGCCATTTCAACAGAAAGTGCCGGCCCCAAGACAGTGTCTCTGTCTTGAAAGTCGTCACAATCGTTTGAAATTTATGCTACTGCTTGGTGCAGACGCAATCTGTAGTGACACGACGGGCCTATCTAGCTCGAATCGACCGAAATAAATGGAACGTGACCCGAACAACATCAGCCGTTTAACATTACGTCGAACACATCACGATCAGATCGAACGGGCCAAATTTGGAGCGGCCCGGCTCCGCGGATAAAAAGTCGCCGAGATAGCGGTCAGCTGACCCCAGCGTTCCGTGTTCTAACATCTATCATTGTCAGCTCGGCCGAGACCTATCTCAAGCCTACCCCAAGCCGGCGGTAGTCGGACCAGCCGAGTCGCATTAGCGTCTATCGCCGGCCGCATACTAATGCCTCTCGCACACGGACGCACGGACCCCGTGCTGATAAGTAATGACGAATCCCTGTCATCGCCGGGCCGCTCCGGGGGGGGGGGGGGGGGGCATGGGGTGATGTGAGACGCCTTCCGCGGGCGAGGCGGGCAGGCTGACCTCTCCCCAGGCCGGCAGCTGCGGCGGACACAAGACCATGCGGGCGGTGGCCTCGGAAGACCCGCAGCCCACCACCGCCGGTCACTCGCGGGTGCAGGCGGCGCACGGCAGGGTGGCCTTGCCCGCACAGTGCACAGTGCAGAAGGGGTGTCTGGAACGGGATCGCAATGCTGGCAGCAGCCGATCGTATGGGCAAACTTCTCTATCTTGGGAGAGGATCAGCAGTGCTGGCTGGGGGATGTCAATACAAGATACCAAACTATTACCTACCGAAAATACGCAAACATAATAAACTTGGGAAATTGAACATGCTTGCATTACTGGAAAAGGGATTGTTGCCCTTTGCGAAGATTGTCATCTCGTGGAGGGATAACTCCAATTCCGAGCAAAGTGGAAAGCATGTGAAACTCAAAATATGCACTATTGAGTACTTAATACGAATGATGCTGGCTTCTCCAAAATATAAATTCGAAGTTGCAAATGAACTGCTAGCTGCAGACTGCAAGTTAAGAATCCATCAGTTAGGCAAACTTCCATCTGCATTATTGAAATCATGTCAGCGAGACATTGTGCTTACTGCACAGTGCACACATTGCTCTCCTGAAAAAGGAAATACGACCTCAGCTGTCTAGTGGAGACAGTGAATACCAAACGCTAATCCCGGCCCTCTGTGCAGCGTTAGCTGACGTGCGTCATGCCTTACTTGACGTGTATGACGTAGTGTTTGATGGGGCTGTTGTTGGGCTTGCTGCCAGGCCGCCAGGAGAGGAACACAGAGCGAGACGTGAAGTTGGTGATGAGCGGCCGCGCCGGGCTTGACGGCACGTCTGTGAACGTAGAGATACAATGACGTCACATACCAGCGAACATGAGAGTTAGGCACTGACTTCAAATACCAGCGAGCGCACAGCTTCATTGTATTGACGTCATATACCAGAGAATGTATGTTCACTGAACAATCACAATATGTATACTGACGTAGTAGTTTATAGTGCACACGCAGATGATAAACCAACGTCAAGCATCAACAAACATACAAGCACAGATCCTTCGCATTGACGTCAAATCTGCAAAATTCGGAAACACACGACACAATGCGCTAGTCACACATCACTGAACACACGGACACAAAACACTGACGTAACACATCACTGAACAGTGAACATACAGACACAAAGCACTGGATCACATCTGCCAAGAGAGGGAGACGCGGGGCGTCGGACGCCGTTTTTCAGCAGTCTGTCGGTTTTCGGGTACCGTTCCGCGCAGCTGGGGCCCGCGAGGGCCTGTCGTCTCCATTACGAGGCCTTCATCAACCCGCGAGGGGACGAGTGTTCGAATTAATCAGGGCATTTAGCGCACAGTGTGCTCGATTATTACTCAACCGTAGGGGATTTGAAGGGGAAAGAGTTATTAGACGACAGAAAAGTCGCTGATGAGATTGTTTTGTCACAGCGTGGAAGCTGTTGCGCATGAGTTCTCTTATTATGTAGCTACAGCGGCGTCGACAGCTGCTGGTGAAATAGGTCTGCAAACGATCGTCGCTCCGTATTTATATTACCTATATATTGGCTGTGAAATACTGTGAAATATGTCAAAGGATCTAAAGAACTATGTGAGGTGGATGCAGAATTAACTGAAAGAACGAAAAAAAAACATCTCACCGAAGGTTATATATGTATTGTAAAGCAAACAACAGAAAGATAATAATCCCACAGCACAAAGCAACTCAAATTGCATAATTGTTCTAAGACAATGTACAAGTCGAAGCCATACTCTTCAGTTCAAACCATCGCAGTAACTTCACTACTGTCTTGAGTTTCGCATTTATCAACACATATAACCGGCTTATCCTGGAATATTCAATCACAACTTCGGTATTTGCTTTTAATCAGGCTTCAATGAGCAGGGAAATGGTTACCCAAAAAAGGCACTGAAGCAGCACGAGGCTTCCACCTTCCTTGCCCTCTCCATATACGAAATAAACAACCAATAGACGGCGGTGAGGGAGCCCCCAGGGAGCGAGACGGGTGACTTCCCCATACGCAACGTGCTTGGAAGTTTCATTGCCGTTTGCTCGTGGAGCGATAGATTCTAGAGACGTCAATAGCTTTAAGGTGGAGTCGCTGGGGCGATGCCGTGACGAGCAGGGTACCAATGAGATCCGCTTTGTCTTGGCATCAAACAAGACTGCAGGCAGGTATTGACCGATGCAGCAGTCAGCATGAGCAATTTCTGCAGTGCAAGGGATAATACTAGACTGGATTCGATGATAATGGCTCAGTGAAAGCAGCGAGGAGAAGGATTTTTAGTTTGCTGGTGGGTGCCGGTTATTATCAGTGTGGCATGACCCATGATGGCAAAGTGCTTAAACTGCTATCTATACCTTGTGTTTATCACACAGATAAAATAACAACCAATTTGTGCATCATCGCAACTCCTTTGCATTTGATTTTCTATTTCTTATCAGCATGCATTTAAACAACTCCAAATTGATGTAGCCATCTGTAAGAAAGGCGTTAGCAGTGACAGCAGCAAGTGTTGGCCATTCCCAGCATCCATCTCATATATTTGCCCTGTTCCGGCCCGGCTGCCCACTTGGTATGATCACTGGGCTCAGCATACCGATATTATTGCATAGTTGTTGATGTAGTGCAGAGTGGATCGCAGCGGGGGGCCAGTTTCGTCATTGGCAGTCACGGCGGGCGCCTTCCACCCGGCTGTGCACGGGACGTCACGCTACCTACCGATCGGACCATAAACCAGCTCCATCAGCCCCGTCCATATCAAAGCGCCATCAAAGCACCTTGGCCGTGCGCGAATTGACTCCCAATGACGGCGGCTTCCGTCGGTCCATCAGCGACAACTGTCTGCCCGTCGGTTCCCGCCGGGCAGTTCCACAGTCGTGTCCGACACGGCGCGTCACCCCTGAACTTTGAGCCACGCTACCGTCACCTGTCGTTTGCACACTGTCTCGCGGGACAGGCCGGCCGCCGCCTGCGGCTCCGGACTGACCCGCCGCAGGTCGGCCGCCGCCTGGCTCATAGGCTGTCCCGCGCGGCCGTCCGCCGCCGCCCGGCTGATATACCGTCCCGCAGGACCGTGCCGGCCGCAGGCGGTCATGACGCCGGCACCGGCGGTTCCTCATTAGTACTGTCATATTGCCCGCCGGCAGCGCGGATATTGGGCCATTGCTGGCACATCGGGCTTACGTGACGGCGGCGCAATCGCCATTGCGGCGCCAGAAGTGCCGCAGTGCGCCGCCGGCGGCAGCGGCACGTGCGCGACCGTGCGCAGCTGGCGCGGGACGATATGTGGGCCTGAGAAATGGCACTGTCAGCCCAGGGCACTGCTAGGACGTCATGGTAAACGACAGTGTCATGGGAGAGTGCCGCCTAAAGTATGTTATACTTCGCTTCAATGCTACCTGCTGAAGTAAACGGAAGGATACCAGTGGCTACTTTTACCGAAATTAAATAATTCGCTAGGTAATAAGTAGAAATTGTGGGACATAACATTCGAAAGCAAATTACGATAGCTTTGTAAAATCACTAAATACGCCATTGACACGCGCATGTGAACAAGCTGCATTTTTACGATTTACGAATGAACGACTGCGCAGTTCAATGTATCCAGGAAGCCAAATGCATTCACATAACTGAAGCTCGGTTGTTCACCGAATGTTTTTATTTATGTACAGTTGTTCAGGAACCATGGTAATATCATATGACACTATGATGATGTTATGGGTATGATATGATAGATACAGGCGCGGATACAAGGGGGGGGCCATGGGGGCCATGGCCCCCCCCTTGGCCGATTTTTTTCAAAAATAAAATAAAAAGTTAAAAAGCTGAAAAGGGGGCCTCCTGAAAATAAAGTGGCCGAAATCCGATGAGTTTTTTTTTAACCTACCCACTTAGTTATTTCTTAGAAGACTAGCTGAGAAGACTTCTTTGTTAGAAGATTGGTAAAGCTTTTCATAACTTGGAGGTCTCTTATACTCACAGAGATGACCACTTTTACAGGGCCTCCTAACCTGCACAGAGGGCCTCCAAGCCTGCACAGATGTCCTAACAAACACAAAATCTCTTAGCCTACACAGAGGCCTCCACTCGCATCCGAACAAAGGGCCTCCTAGCCAACACAGAGGGCCTCCTAACTCACACAGAAGGTCTCCTATCCTGCACAGAGGGACTCCAAGCCTGCACAGATATCCTCTTCGCCAACACAGGACCTCTTAATCTCCACAGAGGGCCTCCACTCGCATCCACACAAAGGGTCTCCAAGTCTGTACTGAGGGCCTGCGCTCGCATCTGCACAGAGGGCCTCCTAGCTATCACAGAGGGCTTCCTAGTTCACATACAAGGCCTCCTAGCAGGGGCGGATCCAGGGGGGGGGGGGGCGATAGGGACTATAGCGCCCCCCGGGCGACTTTCTCATTTTCTTTTTTTTTTTGCAAAAAAAGCATGATAGGGGGCCCCCAAAAATAAAGTGGACGAAATCCAGGCTTAAACTTTTGGGGGTAGGTAGGGCCCCCATCGATGGGGGGCCCCCGATTCGGAATAGCCCCTCCCTTGGCAAAATGCTGGATCCGCCCCTGGATAGATACCTAAGATAACATGGAAAGTTATGCTAGGCTAAACCGCGATGATTAGGCCAACTTCTTACGGCACTAGCTCTATTTCTAACAACAAAACAAGTTCCTTGTAATAAGGTGGCGAAGTACTAGAATGAGCATCATGATTGAATATCGTAGAAGAATAACCGTATGCTCACTATCTTTTAACAATCCAAAATTAGCCTAAAATGAATGAATATATTTCGGAAACGTTCTTTCTTCAGTTCAAAAGTTAACTATACAAGGCACAGAAATGTACAAATTATTGAACGTCACAAAAGCGCCGAATTAACTGATCCCACCAACATTCTCGTGCCATATAAGTAGCAAGGCCTCTTTTAAACAATGTATGACTGAACTAACAGGCATACATAAGATAGCGTGTATAGTTAACTTTTGAACTGAAGAAGGAACGTTTCCGAAATATATTCATTCATTTTAGGCTAATTTTGGATTGTTAAAAGATAGTGAGCATACGGTTATTCTTCTACGATAAAACAAGTTCCTCACCAATAGTAATGCTTGCTTATTAGAGAGCTTAGTCTCCAGCTTCCCCGTGTAGTATCGAAATAGTTACAATGGTAAAAGGCGCGGCTTATCCTCTCATATCGGCTAAACGCAACCATGAACACTCAAAATGCCATGAACGGTAGCTACAACACACAATGGGGCAATTGAGGTAAGGTCATCGATTGTTTAGTGTGTTGCGATCCCACCTCCTCTTTTGAGATGTGAATCTCAAATAACATGATCATTGATCGGTGATCAAAATCGTTTCCGAGCCAGTATACTTTCGTAGGCATAGATTCAAAATATGCACACTAAATGCAAAAAAAAAAAACAGGCACGCTTATTTGACAAACGTTTCAAACACTTTACAAAAGCGTTTAACTTATGTGTCACAAACTTGGCGACCTAGCCATGAGCGTTTGCACAAGCACCGCGGCCGGGTGGTCAAATCAATGCTCCACCCTGGCCATGGGAGCCATTCGGACAGCCGTGACCGATTCCCGGCTCCAACTCTGCCGCGGCGAGCACCTGGTGCCCTGTCCACCGGGACCGCCGCGCCGACCCGGGAGCGGTACACTTTTCCGGTCGAACGCGCTAACTCGTCCCGTGAACCTGTTGCCACAGGACGCTGGAATACAGAGCAGCTCCCGGCCAGCCGACACCGGTCCGCGGCGGCGACAGCATTATGTCCAGTTTTATGGGTACTTTGTCGGGTCAGGGTCGGGTCGTGGATGAGCTCTACCTCAGTTATTACGTTGTTAATCTTCACCTCACCAAAGCGGTTAGGATTTACGGTTGCTCAGCCCGCCAGCGCTTAATTTAGTTCCACTTCCTGAATTGGAGGAATTAACATAGTGTTAATTTTGTCCGTAACTATAACAGGCCCTGGATTGTTAAATGAGAATTTCTGTCTCTGGGGATTGTCTGGAGGGAAAGTCAAAGGTCAAATGGTGACAGCACGCACCCCCTGTAAACCAGCGCCATCCACGAGACAACAAAACAGGTTGACAGCATGTCAGGCGCTGCCGAACATCGGTCGACAAACACGACGGACTGCACTGCGTCAGCGTCGGCGCTCTTCGCTGCGCCACATTCGCCGCCGACGCTCAAAGTGATCCTGGGGGTGTCGCGGGGGCGGCGACGAACCTGTTAACTATCGACCGGCCCGGCCCTATTGCCGTCCATATGCCCTCAGGGCATGACCGGTCCCGTCGCGTCGGCCGCCCACGCCTTCGGCTTGGTGCGACGGCCAGCGGCGTCACGGACTGGCCGTCACACTGCGTGACAGAGCGCCCGAGGACTGTAACGGCCGATCGACGTCTTTGTGTGACGTCCAAGTGCCCAGAATCGGAGCCATTAGACGCGCACTCGGCGCAAGCTGCAGTGGGGCAGCATTTGATGGCTCCACACACGATATCCTCGAACACACAAACAGCTCGGCGAACCGTTCATGCGGCATCGCGGGTACTTTCTTGAGGCTTCGGCAGGTGTAATAGATATCGCTGCCTTTGTCGGTACTTAGTGGTAATGATGGAAAATTGTAGGATGCCGATGAATGGCAATTGACTATAAATGCGATGCTATTGAATGGACGTTTGATTGATGATTCGTACTGAACTGTTGCATTTGCATTAGAGGTGTCAATTTCAGAAATTTCTTGTCCGATGTCCGTCCAATGTCCGACCAAAATCCTAGCTCACCTTTGTCCAAAAAATGTCCAAGGCATGGATTTGTCCGAAAACTGTCCGAAAGCTGGATATGGAAAGAGAGGATGGGGGAATTGATCTATATTATGTACATGTTATTATGTACCACATGATAACTAAATAACAGATATCCGCCATCTGGCTTTGAGAGCAAAATATTGCCAACTTAAAATGTTGAAGCAATATCATATGGAGTAGGGAATGGGCATTTGGGCAAAAGGCCTAATCTGATATACAACACAAACACAGCATATTGAGACAAGCCTATTCTGCTTCGAAATGTGCTACAGCCTACAACTGAAGCTGAGTAAGCAGGAATAATGCAAAACATTGCCTTATCCCTCAAACTTGCGTTCTCAAATATTGACTTTTTGCCGCATCCCTTTGACACTAAGCCACTTGATGATGAATTAATGCAGCAATAATGCAAGAAGCTAAATAATGCATATCTTCATCTTACATTACAATGGCTGACATGTAAAGTAGAACACTTCTTGCAGAAGCAAAGTAGTTCAAGTTCATGTAAGAAGAAACTGCTCTTCACTGAGCCACACATCTCTGAATATCGAAACAAAATAAACGATCACAAAAATAAAAATACTTGCTGTGATTCAACACAAATTCACTAAAATTCACAAGCAAAAATAAGTTGTAATCCTTGGTAGAATGGAAAACACATTTCATGCTACCATTCTCGGTAGAATGGAACATGGTATCCGGCTTTGAGTCGATGATGTAAATGTAAATCAATAATATGACGTCATTATCAGATAATTTGTCCTATTGAAGTGCATTGACAATTAGTTGTTTAATTTTTATTCAATATGCATTGAAAAATGTTATAGTTTTTTTGAAAATTATTCAGTTGTTAAGCAAACTGACTGTATTTTTTATTTTAGACGTCATTATTTGTCTCCTCTGATTGTCATCCGGGGGCCATCTTTCCTTAGGTTACATTTATGACGCTTTCGCCGCATTTCATCATCTTTTGGTAACAGTTAATTTGGATCATTTGGAATTTGGATAGGCTATCGGCATACTTTGTAGCATTGTATTCGATATTTCGGCACGGATGTTTTTTGGGGGGAAGGGGTGGAAGGGGATAATTTTATGATAGGAAGTTCTAGGTAAGACTCTTGTGCTACTTGGCACACCTTGATATTTGCAATTTTCTTCAGCCTCTTTTCTGTTAACTTTCAAGTGAGGCAAATCTATTTTTGGGTTCCCTCCTTTACTGCTTTGGTGTCTAGTGCTTCCCACAGGTCAATGATTGTACATCATATTCATACCTATTACCTGTGTTATCTAATGATGGACTTGCTGACAACGTCACCTATTGGCTATTGCCATTCGTAAACACATTTTCAAATTTAGAGTTAAAAGTTGGCACAGTATAGGTAGGTAGGTACGGTAGGTATACCTATATTTGACTCAGAGCTACCTGCTACATGCAATTATGTTTATGTTCAACCTGCACTATAGTTATGAATGATGTATGACTATGAACCTCCTATCCCCTGCCAATTTTGATGACATGTTTTGCAATTTGCATATTGATAATGGAAATAAGTTTGAACTCAGGGGCGTCGACACCGGTCCGACTTTTCCGACTAGTCGGACCACTTTTTCGACTAGGCGGTGCCCTGCTGTGGCTCGCGGGGCCCTGCTGCGACCGCGGGAGCCCCTGCTGTGGCCGCGGGGCCCTGTTGGGGCTCTCGGGGGCCCAGCTGCGGCCACGGGGGCCCCTGCTGCGGCTCGCGGGGGCCCCCGTTGGGGCTCTCGGGGGCCCTGCTGCGGCCAAGTCGGACCAGTTTTCCTTACGCGTCGACGCCCCTGTTTGAACTTGAGCTTATTTAATAAATTTGTAATTTTCAACCAGTTTTCCGAATATGTCCGATGTGTTTGTCACTTTTCCGTCCGATTTCCGAATCGGAATTCGGAAATTTTCGGAATTCCAAAATTTTCGGTTCCGATTGACACCTCTAATTTGCATGCGCTCTAAGGTGTAATAATCGCTGGATAGTTGTCATTAGAAAGTAATCATAGCTATGGTATTTGAATTTGAATTTGTATACATGCATGTATTTGAATGCAATATTGAAGATGAAAGCGTAATATCGATGATAATTACCTGTAGTCGATTCTACACATCGTTTAGCCAGCACTGAGTAGTGAATGTGCCCCATAATAACAGTGACAATTCTCACTGACATAACAGCAATTAGCAGTCCCTTCCACCATAATTATTGTCATTGACACAGTGCGCTTTGCTTTGCATTGTTCATGTGTAAGCGATTAATGTGACGTGATTTAAAATCAAGCTTGGCGAAACGAAACATGCATAATACACTGTAAAACTTTTCATTCGTCCCAGGGCTTCATGCTTTCATTGGAATTCCGCCCAGTCAATTCACCGACCGAGCGCTGTGGCTTCAATGAACATTTCCACACACTTTCGGGATAGATTTCAACACAGCGTACCATTTGATACCGCCCAACTCGCCCCGAACACGGAAATGTCAGTCGAGAAAGCGGAGCCGTAACTGCATAGCCAACTCAGAGCCAACTTAGCTGGCAAACGGCCTGTGGCAGGCGAGACTATCGATTGAGTAACGATACAGTCGGGAGGGCAGAGCAAGCAGGAAGGGAAAGAGGGAGGGAGAGAGAGAGAGGGAGGGAGAGAGAGAGGGAAGGGATGGAAAGAGGTAGAGAGAAGAGAGAGAGGGAGTAAGATAGAAATTAGAGCATAGAGAATAGAGAAGACCGACAGACAGACAGACAGACAGACAGACAGACAGAGCCCGGAGGCAGTGAATGCCAATCACTCCATCCCACGCCATGTTTCCATGCCGAGCCGATGGTAACATCAATATGGCGCCGATATCGCTGTGACGTCCGATCGCCGCCGGCCGGTATTTGCATGCACCTGCAGCCGCCCGTGCTCTCCGGCCTGATGGCCTGTCACGGTAGGGTTGTTCAAAAAAACCGAATTTTGGAAAAGTATATGGGCTCATGGCTCATGTGGTGCGGTATTCTTTTCTGAGACCAATGATGCCCTTTTTACTGAAAAGTATTAACTGTTAGGGGCTCCTCAAACGGCTTAAAGAGGACCATGTTACGCCCGCCAACCGACCGGTGTCAATAAGGGCGAGAGTTCGACGCCGCACGGCGGCGGCAGCGCCTTATCGGCACCGCGCGCCACGACATCTGCCGGGCGGCCGGCTGGGCGGTGGGAAGTTATAAGTGCGTGGTCTTATTGCACACGATCGGGGTGAGCTATCCCATGTTTTCGGGGCGGAAAGTTTCAGTGCAGCATCGGTGCGTCTGCCACGGTGGTCTGTGTCGATGGTATAGAAAATAACTCAAGCAGAGCTCAGAAAAGAATGAATGATTCCGGGTAGTTGCCTCGAAACAACCCGTTTCAAGAATACAGCTGCCTTCTTTACGTACCGTATCACTTGTTAATTCTTCAAAAAGCAAACTCTGAGCAATAACACACCTCTTTGCGTTGCTGTTGACAATTTACGTTAGTTTTTGACGGTGGCTCGCACCCCCAATATGCTGCCGCGCAACTTTATTCCAACGGCGAAACGGCAACTTCGCGAGAATCGAAAATTCACGATATACGTACAGCAGGGGCTGGCAATGCAGTATGCACAAGGACAGAATATGGAGGAGACCCGACAGTCATCGGCCCAAGTTTGGGGGTGGCTTTGACGAGCATATGCGTCACCAATGTCATTATTCAGATACGTTGATGTCAGATGCTGGGGCAACAGAATCGACGCCAGGTGTAACTTAGATAAGCGGGTCGAAAGAGAACATAACATGTCTGGGAATGACAGAGTGGCCACCCTGACAGTGTGACGAAGTGAGACATGAGTAGAGACATTAGCCGGAGTACCTACTCATATAAATCAAGCGCCGTTTATCCAATCCTTCGAGCATAAGCGACGCCGGCAGTCCGGCCAGGGCGGCCGTGCCCACCGATGCCGATCAAGACCCGAATCCAGACCCGGCATAGAACACAGCTCTGCCCTGACGTGACACATTACCCCGGTGTGTCACTCATGACGGATAGACCAATGCAGGAGCCTTGCCAGCTCCTGTTGTACCTACTTCGTTAAATTTTCGATTCTCGCTAAGTTGCCGTTTCGTCGTTGGAATAGAGTTACGCGGCAGCATATTGGGGCTGCGACCCACCGTCCAAAAGCAACTTAAATTGTCAACAGCAATGCAAAGAAGTCTGTTATTGCTCAGAGCTTGCTTTTTGAAGAATTAACAAGTGATACAGTACGTAAAGAAGGCAGCTGTATTCTTGAAACGGATTATTTCGAGGCAACTACCCGGAATCATTCATTCTTTTCTGAGCTCTGCTTGAGTTATTTTCTATACCATCGACACAGACCACCGTGGCAGACGCACCGATGCTGCACTGAAACTTTCCGCCCCGAAAACATGGGATAGCTCACCCCGATCGTGTGCAATAAGACCACGCACTTATAACTTCCCACCGCCCAGCCGGCCGCCCGGCAGATGTCGTGGCGCGCGGTGCCGATAAGGCGCTGCCGCCGCCGTGCGGCGTCGAATTCTCGCCCTTATTGACACCGGCCGGTCGGCGGGCGTAACATGGTCCTCTTTAAGCCGTTTGAGCAGCGCCTAGCAGTAATACTTTTCGGAAAAAAGGGTATCATTGGACTCAGAAAAGAATACCGCACCACATGAGCCATGAGCCCATATACGTTTCCAAAATTCGTTTTTTTTGAACAACCCTACTGTCACGGTACTCGATACAGCGTCAGAGCTCAGCCGCGGTCACAGCTCCGTCGGCCAGCATTGGTAACAGGCGTAACAGGCGCGCCGGGCCAGTGTTTGGCGAATGTGTGACAGTAAGTGGTGAGGTGGAACAAAGTGTCAGGCGCCTGGTTCGAAAACTTGTCATGGATGATGAGATGTGCGATTTAATGACAGATTTGAGATTCCTTTTCTGATCTTTTTTCAAACAATCCTGAAGAGTTGTCACGATTTCTGCAGGCTCAGCGTCCGCCGTAGTCCGTGCAATCTGACCGCAGTGTTCATTTGTCGGTGCTACGGCCGGTCTGTTGCAGGGGCCGGTCGGGTGTCACCTGCCCGGAGGTGTCACGAACCGGGCACTCATTCTGCAACATCGCCTGACGCGTCCGCTCAGAGAACGGCCAGCCACACACGTGATTAGGCCTCATCACGCCAGACGGGCTCGTTATGGGCGCGGGCCCACAAGGACGCGACTCGAGGGAGCTGCCACGCTTCACAGTCACCTGGCAGATGACGGCTCTAAAGCCACCCTGCACTTCATAACGTATACCTATACAAAGCCGCACCTTTTCACAAAAACACTTTTATGGCAATAGTGTGTCTTATATTGAGCTGGCGGCATCTGTTCCTCCACCTTTTTGCTGTTGGAGAGAACAGAGCAATTTCGCCTGTGCGAAATGCCGTTGTTCTGTATTAAAGGGACCCTCCCACCTTCAAAAAAGTTAATGAATTGGCATGAAAGTGATGTCGCTCGGTTCAGAAAGAGCAAAAACGAATATCTACCAAATTTCATCGAAAAATATTCACCGGTTTTTAAGATATTAGACTTTTACTTTTGTTTACTTTTTGGGATCTCCGCTGTTCCTAGCGACTTTATTTGACAGTGCGGCATTTGTTGCGCGCAAAGCAGCATATACCACCGTGTGCTACAAAACGTTTTAGTCAAACATTTAACGGACGTTCGAAAGCCTGATGACGTCATCAGATTCCCGTAATGGTTAAGAGATAGGGACCACGCTGGTCCCACCCTGCAAGTAAAGGGAAGAAATTTCTTGAACACCATAAAGCTGCGGGGGTTGCGACCAGGATAAATGGTGGTTTCTGAGCCTGGCCGCAAACTTGGCTATCTCAACTCAAAACTAATGTTAAGGTGGGAGGGTCCCTTTAAAGATCTCGTTGAAGGACAGCCAATACCCTACAAACTAACAACCGACGTTATTGCTATACTAGCAAATAACCAATGTGGAAACTGTCTTCCACTGGGCATGAACTTTACCTGAGACTTCCTGCAATCTCAGATATTTATTCCGAACACTCCGTTTCTCAGCCATCGTCTTAGACGACCCTCTAACGGATGAATGCATACATTGACTTCAGGTGTTACCGTATGCGTTTACCCCACTTTTGGCTGTTGACGTCAATACCAGGCTCCTCTCTCTTTCCAAAGGCCAAATCAAAACCAACATCCAGTTTCCACTTCAAAGGCCCAATCAACACTCGCGTATCCGTTCACCTACAGAACGGTGTTGATACACGATACTGGAGCGGTTGGTTTGGGATGCAAAATATGTTCCCCAACATCCACCAAAATAACACAGAGCGTGTCTCGATAAATTGTGGGAAAACTATAAATAACATCAGGAGGTAACAAGAGGTCCCCAGGTACGCATGACACTTCAAAAGAAAATACCAAACGATTGCAACTGGATTACGTAAACACTAAACAGCCTTGCATATTTTGTTTTCAGTCGCATCATGTAAATTTAGTGTCATCTGCTGCCATTGCTGAGTCAAATTGTAATTGAACCGATTAGCTTGATGTAATGTGATCACTGATGTGCTTAGGTGGATTCATTTAACAAAAATGTGTCAGCTGTCTAGAACATGCAAGAGTAACCGGATATATTGGGTAAGAAATAAAGCATAACTGAATTATTGAAATTATACCTTTGTGAGACTCGCTGTAAATGCTACAGATAATTGCCGAAGAAACACAATTCGATACATATATGGACGACGAGCTACTGTAATAACCTTTAACCCGCGCCCCGTTGGGCTCTGCCGAGCAACGCGCCCGGTTGGGGGGGGGGGCCATTTTGGCCCCCCCCCTAAGATCTCGAGAACCACGCAACATAGCGACAAGCGGTAAACGGCGTTGGATAGCCCCAATGGGGAACTACCTTGTGACCCAACTTTATTGACCTAGGTCAAACCAATGACGTCACAGGTCAGGTCAAAGGTCCAATTTTCACCGTTTACAGGCACTTCAAGAAATGCGTTGTAAAATCGAGTAAAATGCATTTCATTGAAAATCATCGATGGGGAAATGTTCTTCAAACACATATTTTGCTATTTGAGGTCACTGATACCAGGTCAGGTCACAGAGGTCAGGTCACGGGGGGGTCACAATATGAAAGTGTCGTGTGATACATGTTTTATGGTCCATTTTACATGACAAATGCGATTATATGGGTCAGGCAGCCTTTGGGGCCAGCTTAGATCACGTTTTGGTCAAGGTCAGGTCAAGGTCAGGTCAAGGTCAGGTCAAATTAGGTCAAATTTCAAAGTTAATATTTTTGCATAAAATGGGTATTGAATCGATGCAGCTCGTCACGGGGAGTTCAATGGTGGTCTTTGTTTTGCCGTACGAGGTCTAGAATTGCTAAAAATTGAGTTCAAAAATTTGACGTCATCATTTTTGAACAGTTTTTTCGCTATAACTTGGCCAAAAAACGAGATATCGATCTGAAATTTGGTATGTATATAGAAGAGCGCTGGAACTATCACATATATTCCGGTTTTTTCGAAATTCGGAAAAATTTTGGATTTTTTCAAAGTTTTTCTAAAAAAATCAATTTTTTGATTTTTTTTTGGGTCAAAAACCAAAAATTTTGAAAATCCGAGATAGCAGTTTTGTAGCGCCGCCTTTTGTCTACTAGACCATATAAAGAACTTTGAAATTGCTTGATAACTGTAGATTTGGTGAGCGTTTCAAGATTGCATGTTTTTTGCTCATTTTTGCTCGAACATGACCTCAGTTTGACCTCAATAACTCCTGACCTAAGGTGACCTAAGACTTGAAATTTGGTGTGAAGGTGTCAAATTGATGCCCGGGAAGGTACTGAAAATTTGGCGGCGCTTCGCGCCGCCGTTTTCTTGCTATTCAGGAAAAACCACAGGGGGGGCCAAAATGGCCCCCCCCCAACGGGGCGAGGGTTAACAGACCTCTACTGAGCCTGTTGAACAACAGCACGGGTTCACAATCCGCGACATTTCTTAGAAACGCCTACAACCAACTTGTTTGTCGCGCGACCGCCTTGGAATGGAAACGATCCATAAATATCCAGAAACATACGTGTACCAAGACTAGCATAAATACACTCGATCTAGAGGATTGTCCGAGAATCAATAAGCGATGGGTTCACTGGGTTTAGCGAGTGCAAACACCGCCATCGGTCAGCTACAGCGCGACTCACATCGTCTGCTCTGTCTAAGAACCGACCCCAGTCTGAACGATCTACGGGCACACATCGCTTCGGCCTTCGGTCAATGTGCAAACGGCGGCCAATAACTCCTTCGTTCTCCGAACCGCCAGCACCAGACAGCAAAAGTCATCCATTCCACGGCACGGACATGTGGTGTATGAACAGTCGGCCGGACTTGGAGTGCTCTACATGTCGCCGTTCCACTTGACATTGTCATATTGCAGCATGACACAGCTCCGGCCGTCAGGCACAAGGTGCATGGTGGCACAGCAAGGCCATATGCAAACACGGCACATGCAAATGGTCGGACCCATGGGCGTCAATTATGGCTCCCCGCCGCGGCGCGCCGGGATCGCCACCTCGGGCGCCGCCCGTAATTAGCCACGGTCGAGCGGAGCGCTCACCGTGGCGCGCGTCGGCCGGCCGATTTTCATTAGAGGACGGTGGGAGAGAGGGTGCGTCGCCCGCCGCGCTGCCCACCTGTGTTATTTATGGACCAGCGTACCGATCAGACTGTGATTGCGGTGTGACATATTGATGGGTCCACATGTGCCAACGGAGGGTTTGGTCAAGTTGAACCGCCCACCTCAGCCGCAAAAAGTTGGTCACATAGAGGAATGCGGTGAGCTAGCACAGCATCGCTGTTCCGTGTAAGAGTAATGGCGCTGGCCACTACTAATTTATCAATTACGAGTTCACAGAATGGCGCTCTGAAACACGCGCTGCACCTCATGAATTTTAATTCCTCTGTGGTCTTTATGAAACCGCCCAGTACCTATATCTGTTTTACCACAAAGAGCATTCACAGAGCGGGAGCACAAGGTACGAAGAGGCGCTGATAACTCGGAGAAGCGCCGATAGTTCGGTGGCGTGCCGATCCCAACCTCAGTCCGCCTCTCCCGACCCTGTCTCCCCGACCGACCGGTATGTTAATCCCCGTACCGATACCGTGTTCCCGGACATTATAGCTCACGATTCGCGGCACTGGCCGTGCAACTGCGGCCCGCACGTGCAGCCGCCCCGCGCCACGGGACCGGGCCGGCGTCCGGTGATGGCGCGGACAGCAGCCAAATAACGTGTTGCTGCAGCGTTTATAGCACACGCGAGCCGGGCAAGGCGCGGGAAAGTGACATGTCTGGAAAATGTTAGTACCAATTTAGAATGTCTGTTGACGTCGCTGAGTTGTTGCAACGACAATAAAAATGATATTACCGTGAGGGATAAGGTCATTAATGTCGTGTATCATGGCATGATGTCTTATGAGCTAAGAAATAACTTGAATCAGAAACCTAAATCTTTTTTTATCATTTGAACATGACAAAGCTACTGAAGGTCATCTACGAGATATAGTGCAGGAGGTCAGGACAGTTGACGGCGTTCGCAGGATGCGTGCTGTGTTCAGCGTCTGCAGTTAATGTTCGTCTTAGCCGGGAAACGTGAAAATACTTAAATACTTTAGCTGGTTATGCGTCAAAATGTTAAAGAAATACATTTGTAATATATGAAGAACATTATTGGTGTGGTATACCTAACAAAGTTGAGTTGACCGTAGAAATGATTTTGATTCGCGGAAAGTCACGGTTCACCCTGTTGCTCATATAGCATGAGTAGCATCTGTCGTTACTGTTGAAACGAAAACCTTAAAAATAGAGCTAAATAGCACCGGAATGCGTGATGTAGCTAAATTTCACTTTCACTTGCACAATCTTTGCCATTTAACTTTTGCCAAACAATACGAAGAATTACAAATTCAACAGCAGGCATAATTCTTGGTTGTGATTTAACCTCTATAGGTTGAGTGAAAACATTGTCGTTCCTGTTGTGGTGTTACATGCATAAAATGTCTCATGAACTAGGAGAAGGTCAAGCAAATAGCCACTCCTTTTCCTACAGATAGTTTGCCCCAACGGTCGCCTAAAATACAACTCCTGGACAAATAATACCGCTGGACAAATGTCGTGACATACACAACCCCGGCGGGATTTACAAAGCATGCGGCTTCACTTGAGGTCTCACTGTGCAATATGCAATAGACAACTTTGAAAGGTTACAACATTGTGACACGACATCTTCCGTCGCATACATAGCTTCCAGGACCGGACGTCGGTGATACTTACTACAGATCTGTCTGTGCATATGACACATAGCCACCGGCACTGTCGGGCATGTGTCAATCAATATCTGTTGAACTTTTGAGTCTTACAATAGAGACGCCCACGTCCGATCACACCGGGTGTGACCTCTTCAAATGCCCAGTGCAACTCTTCATTACACTTTTTATAGAAGTTCAGGTTTTATTTGTGGAACAGTCGGGGTACGTCTGATGTTGCCAATCGTTGAGGAGATTGAGGGGACGGCGGCTGTCCCAGCGACCTCACACTATAGGGGATAACGTCGGCCGTTCGAGCGGCCTAGTTTATATCCGAATAAAGAACTCGGCTCCACTAAGTTGTGGCGACAAATTGGGACAGAGTCACTAGATAGCAGTGGTCAGAACTCAGTGGAGAGAAATTCCTCAGGGTGAGAGACTATTTAGGGGTTCGATGCTGGTGAGCATCTCAAGCAAATCTCCCAGACAGGAGCAAAAAAAAAGGCATCGTTACATGACGACAAACTGGGGTAAAACCAAGTAGATAATTACAACGAAACCAAAATAAGGCCTAGTGAGCAACCACTTGAAGCACAATCAATTACCAACACGACTGAAAGAGACAAGACCTGCACCGACACTACAAACAGCTCAACAACACCGACCAACACGTGCAGCATCATCTCACCTTGCACGACGAGTCTGATGAGTCCTCCTGCGTCGACCCTGCCGTTCACCTGGCAGACGTACTCCCCACTATCCTCCACCTTGACGGGCTCGTACTGCAGCGACAGCGAGTCGTCCAGCAGGCGCACGCGGCCGTGCTTGTGGAATACGGTGGTGACGCCGCCCTGCCAGTGCAACAGGCGCGTCTCGATGGCCGCCTCGGCCGACACGATGATGCTCTCCATGCAGCCGTAGCAGAGCCAGGTGAGTTCCGAGACGCGCGACCGGTCCAGGCCGGTCAGGCCCGAGCACGGCAGCGTCACCCCCGTCCGCGCCTTGGTGAACAGAGGGATACTCTGGCTCCAGCAGCCTGTGAAATAGGAGAGATAATTGAATTTGTCTGTTTGCTGGAAGACGGAGAGACAGTCTTTTTCCTTAAGTAGGAGCACCTGTTAGATTCACAGGCCTGAATTATCATTATCAGTAATGTTGACAGATTATCACACTCGAATCAATTACGATTAAGCTCAGCCACGCGCGCGCTCTTTTTCCAGTGCCTCTTCCATTTTCGTCTCATTGAGCAGACACCCTGGCACACAGAAACCCAGCTCGCCGTCGCTAATGACCTCATTAAGCCTGGCGGCTGGCGAGCCGGCCGCCCCGCCGCTGTCCGGCGAACCTGACGCGTTCTCAGGTGATGATGGACGCGGCCGGCACGCCGAGCCGACACGGCCGCCCTCGGACCGCGCCGACCGCCGCCGCGTCGGTCCCGACGACCCTCCGTCGGCCCCGACGGTCCCGCGGGGCGCGGTCGGGCCGAGAGCGCGGCGCCGGCAAAAGTCGCGAGGAGTGGCGAACAGGGGTGCCGGCGGCACAGCGATCGATTATCTAACGTCGGCCACTGAGAGAAGAACGGCGAACGGTGCCTCCGGCTATCTGATGCGTCGGCCGCGTGACGCCCCGCGGGCGCCGCCGCGCCGGGGGCGCCGGCCGGGGCGCCCACAGGGAGACGCGCCCGAGGAACAAAGGGGTGCACTGTTTGCCCGCGCGGCGCGCGCCGCTCGCGCCAGGGAGACTGGACTGATTTAATTTGGCGTGGAGCACCAGGGCCCATAAAGGGGAATTTAGTAACATTGGTCCAGGGAAGAGGTCTCCAATGTTTCGATACAGAAGCGCGGAGCCGTAACGAAAACAGAGGGGAGTGCCACAAGTGATGCGCCACCCATGCTAGTTTATTGGTGTGGTAAACAATACAATCTATCGGTATTCGGCGTAGGGTCCCTAAAATGTAGAACAACTTTTTTCAGCGCATGCAAAGCAGTTTTGCATGAATTGCAATCCTGTGCATTTTAATCAATTATTAAGAGTAGACACACTGAGGAAGTATGCATTATGCATTGTTCATTAGATTTGAGAATTGATTTAAACATTATTTCAAGCGCTTGAACACCTGGTGAAACATTATGTGCATATCTTTGCTAACTCCAGGGGCGTTTGATCATCAAAAGCGACAGATATGTGCCTAATATTTTGGGCCCGTGCTGAGTGTAGAGACGTCGACTATGGGATCCAGGATGGAATGTCTGTCATCTTCATAATGCATCGGACGGTGAATAACGCGGTGGTGGCCCACTGTTGGCTCATTTTACAAATGGAGTTAACCGGCAGCGAGTTCGTGCATCACTCAACCAATCTACGCAGAGACAACAGTGACCCGGCCCGCCCCGGCCCGGCCAGAGATGTTACACAGAAAACGGAATACAGCTTGACGGCGGTATTTTGGAGCTCCAGCACAAAAGCGCACGTAAAAGTTGAGCGTTTGATCATGTTGAAAACTTTGGCACTGGATTAAACACAGACGATTCTCAGCAGTTGGTCCAGTTCCACGGACACCAGTAGCCTGTTAAGTTTGCAATACAGCTCCAATTATAACTTATGCGGTGTGCGTCCCAAGACACCGAGTCCGAGTCCAGAGCATGGTCCGCATCAGTCACTGCTCAGTGCTCAGTCAACTTTGAGTCTGCTCAGCGAGCCTGATGGTCTATTCAGCCGGCAGCCGGGAGGGCGGCTCAAAGGTCAGTTTTCCGCTGGCCGACTGCCTGCAGTGTAATTTTAGCCGCCGCCAATCCCCGTGTCGTCCGTCCGTGTCCGTCTGTGACGCCGTCTCCGTCCCTGTCCCCGAACGGATCCAATTAAGCAGCCGTTTATTGCGCCCGGACTCTTTGACAGTGAACTGGGCGGAGCTGATCAAACGCCGCGCACTCGTCCAATTTGCCTCGTCTCGTGACACGGTGTCTTGAGTCTGGGAGTTCTGGGATAAGTCGGGGAGCTTTTCGGCGGATACGCATGTCTCGAAATAAACAGCAGCTCGTAAACCGGCTCATCGCATTCAAAGCCCACGCGCGCTAAATCCCTTGAGTAAGTGCGCTCACCATAGACATGATCCTTTTCAAACTACTGAATTGGTTCTATCAATGCTTCTGTCACCACAGCTTCTGTCTGTTTTTTCTTTTGTCAGCGCCATGGTAGCCCGGCGTTAGGTTAGATCCCACAGAGCCGGCAGCTCGATGCGGCCGCTGATTAGCGATTTATTGCTCCGCGCTGCTCCCCCGCCAGCGCAGTCGGCCAGGCAGAAGGGCTCTCTAACGAGTCACCCGTTGTCATGGAGATGAGAGCGTGGCCAGCGCGCGTCCGTCGCCCGGAGTGATTGAGGTGAGATTGTGCTCGGCTGCCACTGTCCCTTCTGCCGGGCCGCAGCGGCGGCGCCAGGCGCGGTGGGAGGATGTCATATTATAGCCCACATCAGACACCCATTGTCGCTGCTCCGCGGGATAAAACTGAATAATTTATACACTACACAGCTCATCTGCTATCCCATGGCGTCGACCCCTATCACCCCTCCCTGGATCCGCCCCTGCGCTCCGACCCGCAGTCAATCGGAGGCGCGCGGAGGGCACCGGACAAAACAAAATCGCCGGCCGACCCGCGGACCCACCGCTGGGGGGGGGGGGGGGCGCTCTTTGTGATGCAGACGAGCCGCGGCCCGACCGCACCGTCAGCCAAATCGGACAATCAATTGGCTCGTTCTGACCGCATCCGGTGCAGTCATCGACGACCTGTCCCTCTGTGAATGGCCGGCGGGGCGGCGGCGGGGCGCCAGTCAGTTGATATGACCGCAATCCATATGCGTTTTCCGGCGTGGCTTTATGTGCGTGAGACGGGGGTGCCGTCGAGTCAGCTGGACGGAGGGTGACGGCGGCTCTCATGGCCCTGCATGTCCCAGGGGGCCGTCGTTCTGACGCCGCTGGGACGGGAGGGGGATGAAAGGCGGGGGGGGGGGGGCAGTCGACAGAGGCGTCGCAGCTTCATGCCCTGGGGCTGTCTGCAGCAGCCGTGGCCGCCCCATTCCACTGCTATGACCGACATAAACCGCACACCGAGGCGACAACAATGCTTCATAAGGTGGCGAGCGCGGCGAGTGGCGGCGGCCGGCGGCGCGCCGACCCGTACCGCCCACTAATTACGAGCAGAACGTTGGGCCGCCGAGAGCGGGCCGCAGCACTAACTTGTGCAGACGGCGCGCATCGCACCGCCGGCCGCAACAGCTGATTGTATGCAAATGACGTCAGTGGGGCGCACGGCGAGAACGCGCCGTCCGACCGCGTCCATTGCGCCAACACCTGCCTGCGCCAAATTTGTCCTCATTAGAGAGGTAATAGGATAAATGGCTGTGGTCGTTGCATTAAACATAAGCGTCTCGCCGGCCTGTGGATGGGGCGCTGATGTGTTGCAGAGTCTGCCCCGGGGCGAGCGAGGGGGAATGCGCCTGGACCGTATCGCAGATGGCGATGCTATAGTTCCTGGGAAGTCTCGCACCCTACTTATAGCGTCATAGCTTTTGTGCATGGTATTTTACTCGGAAAAAGTACGTAAAATATGCATGAGAAAGGTAACGATGACATGCACCTTAATTCACAGGATGTTCAGCTTCGTTTCAATGGGAAGGTTGCCAAACCAAACAGCAAGAGGCAGGAAGCAGGAACAGACATGAAGCCATGAGCGATTGACAGGGTAAGACGCACACTCACTCGGTTAATTTGCAACACTGGCCAGGCGGTAAGGTATGGTCTTGCGTGAGATCGAGGGCGAGGCGCTCCCTGACCTGATCACTAATGGGTCGCGGGAAAGGAAGCGCTAGGACGCATCGAAGTGAGAAAGGTGGCTGACATGTCAAAGCGGTGGTGGCCGAATTAGGAATTTATATAACAGCACATATGTTTGTTGATCGGTTGCCCAGTTAGATGCGTGTATCTGTACCTACCGTATGAAGTGTCTCTGGATTGTATATGGTGAAAGACAAACGACAGCGTCAAAGTGATTATGCGCGTTATTAATCTGGCATGCATGACCGATCTCACATACCTAATCCCTATAATCTCTCAAATGCAGGTAATGTTATGTTATATGGTCAACGGATAGCTCGAAATAAATTGTCGGCAAAACTGGTTAGCAGGGAATAATGCCTCACAGTTGTCCGGACTGTAGAAGTTTTAAAGCTCACGTTTCGGCGCTGCGAGGACGGCGGTGTGATGGCTCCGCTCCACCGGTCTGTTTCCCACCCGTTACAGAGTTCAGTTCCACTTTGCAGACTCAAACTTTGAACATCGCTCACTTGGGTGTTTGCTTCTTCGCGTGGGGGATGGAAAACGGCCTACTGTACTTGTTTTGTCAACGCCTCTGTGAAACCCCATTTGTTATAGTGTTTACTCCCCATTGAATGATATAACGATTTATTACAGTTCAAGTGCATGCATAAGGCATACCTACGCGTTTCATGGAAAGAAATAATTCGGATTGACAAGAACTCATATCACGTGCCGGACGGTGGGCGCATTTGGTGCAGGGACAGAACACAATCTACACAGTGCACATGTCGAAAACAAATCACAACAAGCACATTGTGGGTGCTCAGAGGCCATGCAACGTCTCAGACTGAATCGTTATCCTTTATCAAATCTACCTCGTTTCTCGTCGTTATTTCTGCGTTGAAATGCACGCCGCTTTCAGCACTGAAAAGCTTGAGAACTGTACCTTAACCAACCCATGCATTGCTAACTATAAACGCTTCGGGCCGCCGAGTTTGCATATTTCATTGATTCAGTTGACTTTTTTAAATCCTGCAACCAAACAACGCTAGCCATAAACAAGCAGGAACTTCTGCATCAGTTTCGAATTTCGCTGCAGTTGTTTTTAAAACAACTTTGGTGAGTGTGTTCGTTTCAAAATCCCGACAACCTGCCCCGCCTCTGCATTGCATTGTCGGGAATGGTTATTACCCGTTGCGTGTGCAGTTGGATTGCATTTTAACTATGACATGCCCGAAACCAAGTCACTTGTATGTATGAACTCAAATTCCAATCCGTGAACGCGCCACGGCAGAGTCAAAGCTAACCACTGTTGCTTCTCAAAGCTATCGCATTTACGACTATGTGGGAAACGATTCTGCAACGGCAACCGTCACGACTTCCTGAAGATTGAGGCTATAATGAGATCGTCATGCCTATCTTTACAGCCCAGAATGCCATCGAGGGGTCACCCTGAAGGCCCAATTGGTGTCGTGATCTGAGCTGTCTGAAGGGGCCTTTGGGAGCGTCCAGCCGAGCGGAGACACTCGAGCTGGCTTCCCAGTCTGCCGGTCCGATCGGGGCTGTCCCCAGCCAGTCTGGTCCGCCGGCCCTCTCCAGGCCGTCACTGATCTGACAGGCCCTGTTCGGGTACAACCTGCACCGCTTGTTAGCAGGCGCCGCGCGGTGTTCGACGCTAATCGCCCGTTCACAGGCCGGCCGCCGGCCGCCGGCCACCGATCAAGCCACTCTTCAGTGGCCCCCTCACCCGGGATAAAAGGCCGAGGCGGAGCGATTGGCCCGCGTCCCTCTCCCTCCCTATCCGGCTGTCCTCTGTCCCCTGCACCCGGTGTCAGCCCAAACCCACTCGACACGGCAGCTGGCGGCGCACAGTCGGCAGTTTCACACCTCTTTGAATCACAACGATCATCTTCCGCTCTGGCGCCCCCGACGGGCTCCCGGCTTTCTTTTTCACCCGCTCCCGGCCCCGGCCCGGCTCTGAAGGGTCTCAGGGGAGCGGTGTAGCCGGACAGGAATGTGAAGAGCACCGACCAACTGGAAACGATCCCACCTCGGTGCGCCCCGGTGACGACTGAATCCGAGAGCCGCGCAGTTTCCAGAGCAATGGCAATTCAGAGTTTGCCGAGATAAGTTTTCCATGTCCGAATGGTTAACGTGAACAAAGTGCTTACGGAGCTCGAAAACTTTGTGTTATATTAGCTGGTGCATGCTTTGTGACTTATTGAAGTTCACATTTCTCATGTGGTTTGCGCTTGATTTACGTTTTTGTTAGATACTTTATATGTAATTTCACATTTTGACGTTAAATAAAACGAGTAATAGACCGCCTAACGTCTTGTACATTTTTCTCGGGCAATTATATGATGAAGCCGGACAATTAAATAATCAAGTTAACTGCAGCAGCTAGAGTAATGATGGCCACCTATGGGCGTCAGCCTTATGTGCTGGGCGTGCATGAAATACACGGTAAATTGCCGACTGCAGGGCCGGCCGGACGGCGCCGCCCGGGCCGCCGGCGCTGATATGCAAATTGTGGCGCGTCTGCCATCAGTGGTTACCCCTCAGAGCTCAGAGAGCGAGAGGAGAACGGACGCACTCGCTTTTGTTAGCTCTCATGTACGTACTGAAACGAAGGCAGCCAGGACCAATGGCAAATCCAGGAGGCATTTAGGGCAAATGCACCTTCCCGCAGTACCGGCATTCGACGAAAATATGCCTTTTCTAGAAAGGTAAGAAACTAAACAAAGTGTATCGAGAAAAGTTGTTTTATTAAACTGCACAGCCGCGCGCAAAAAAAAAAAATCCCAATCCGAGGAGTTCTTGTCATTCAAAGAAACTTCTAGGGAATATGCCCCCCCCCCCCCGGCGTCTGAGACAGCCCTTCTGGTTCTGCCAATGGCTAGGATTAATGCATGCCTTCAATACCATAGTGATAGCGATTTATTTTCAAATGCAAGCATAATTGGGAGGGGCGTTAGTACTGACGTTAGTTTTAATTTTTGTCTCCCACCGGGACTGTCCCTTAGTATTTATTTCGTGCCCCTCATACATCGCTGGCGCCGGAGGGTCTGTGTTTTCCCGGACGGGCTCTGCCAAATACTCACCAGCCCGCGCGGAATGCCAAACCATTCAGTCTTGATTGGATTCCCCTGTTTACTTTAGTCTTCACGTAGGGGAAATGACAGCACAATTGAAAATCAAACGATACCGTCTATAGGGGCCTCTGGCTCCGATCAATAGTTCTCTTATCTCTCTGCCGCTGTCAGATCAGCGACTTTTTAGGCTGCCGAATGGCCACGCCAGACTGTTTATATCCATGATAAATAAGTCCGAATTGCCGATTTATGGCGCCGTGTTACCATATCCAGCGAGGGGAGCGGCGGCGCCCATAGCCCCGCCGTCCCGTCAGAACCGAGAGGGAGCTGACGGACGGCCCGGCGACCCGCCGCTCGGCCCGCCGATGCTGTATGGATATGACAAGATGTATGGATTATTCCCGTCAGACAGCCAACTCTGTCACGTGATGGGTAAAATCTCATTTTCCTGCTGCACCAAAGCACACATCCTATTACAGTTGAAGGAGACGAGATGGTGCTTTTATTGACAGCATAGCCAGCTTTACGGAAAATAGCGAACGAGGGGCTTTGATAAAATAACAGTTCATTTCGGAGGCAAAGGGACGCAGCGAAAGCGGGTGGAAATGGAAAGATATTGATTGATGTTTTGACGATGGCGAAGAATACGGCAAAAATTGAATACATCTCAGCTATCAATTAATTCAACTCGACGAGCGTACACTTTCTTTACGGAAAGCTTGATGAGGAGCACTTCAACAAAATTAGGAAAATATCGAACAGGGCGGGGCTACTCCTTGAGTAGCCTGTTAATTTTAACTTCATTTCAGCTGCTCGAAAATCGAATGGTGAGCATACAAACTCACCTGATAGGTATCTGACAAATGGCGACAGCATTCATACAACGGCGAGGCAAAACCGGCCTTGCAAGCTTTTTCAATTTTCTTAGGTCCGTCAATACATTGGATTTCCAGCGGGCCATTTATAACGGCCTCTCTGCACAACAAAGCCCTCTGGGGCGGATAATTTGTCACTGGTCCGGGCCAGGAGGCGTGAGTCCCGCTCCGGCGCCGCGGCGGGGGATCGAGCGGCCATCAGAGCCGCGGCGCGGCGCGCTAAAGTGGCCGGCTCCCTCCATACAGCTGCGACCATTAGTCTGACCGACCGGTCCTGCCACTAGCCGCCGGCCGTCGGTCAGTACTTCTCACCCGCTCACCCCCATCGGTGGGAGCTTCCCGTCCCCCCTCCCATCGGCTGACCCGTGCGCGTCCAGAGGCCGGTGGTGTTACGATTTTTGGGAGTCACTTCTCCTGTCATTGCATGTTGTCACGTGGCGTCTGCCACCATTCCATAAGTCGTTTCGGGT
>NW_024883697.1:0-60248 GCF_019059575.1 Amphibalanus amphitrite
TTGGTATTTCAATCCTAATGTGTTGGTATTTTGTTGGTATCATGAACCATCGCTAAGTTTAAGAGGCTAACAAATCGGTAAAAGGTTGGTATTTTCCTCATGTTCCCAAGTTGGTTTGTTTCGGTATTTCTCCACGGTTTTGGTTGGTATTTGGTTTGGTATCAGTATTCCGATTTCCGTAATTGACATCACTATTGTGGGGGCTCTCAGAGACACTGGTTTAGGGCCATCACAGGCGCGCGTGGGGCCCTCAGAACTGCTGTTACGGAATGGGCCCTTCATAGCCGACAAGATACCAAGAGGTCACCGGTGCCTTCAGGAGCCTTGTGGGTTCTCAGAGACTGGCATGGTGCGCTTAGACGCCGCTGGGATCCTCCGAGTCACCTGTGGGGGCCGTCAGGGTCGTGGTAACTGTCAAGGGCCCTCAGAACCGCCCATGTAGGGTTTTTAAAGGCATTGGTGTAAGGCCTCAGAGTTAGGGGTGTGGGGGCCCTCAGAGACGCCGGTGTGGCGCTCAGGGGTGCCGGTGAGGGCCCTCACAGTCGCCGTTATAGGGGCCCTCAGAAAAAGGTGTGGGGCCATTACAGGGGGTGTGCAGCTTCTAGAGCTGCCCCCTATAGGCCGGTTAAGACCCCTAGAGGCCGGCAAGTGGCCCTCAGAGGCTGGCTTGGCCCTTATGGAGATCTTAATGTTGGTACTTGTGGGCCCAGAGGTGTTCTACGAGCCTGTGGGGCCCTTCTGAGTCCAAATATAGCCAACCTGGACCCTCAGCGGCCAATTGGCGCCGCAGTGCCCCTCACGCCCGAATAACCCGATGGGCCCCTGAACCTGATGGGGGGGGGGGAGGCATGTGCCTCACGGGCCTACCTGGCTACGCCACTGAGGAAAATCGTAAACCAATAAATATCGAAATGCGATCACCTGTCATTTTTTTTAGCGATTATTGTGATCGTCTGATTAACGCCAGAGCCTCCTAGCTATACCGTTGCCTCCCGCGCAATGTCCGCCCCTGTGGACCGCAGGGGCTGCTGCACCGGGGCTAACCGCGGTCATCGGTTTCTGTCACCTTATTACAGAGGTGCTGGCGCTCCTGCCGAGCTGCCGGCAAATGTACGACTTTTTTTCGGAAAGATGTTTATGTAATGAGGTAGCCAAGTACTAGGACGAGCAGAATTATTTTGAAGAACGTTCAACCTTTGGGAAATATTAGTGGAAATCCCGGGATTATCAGTACCTTATGGGGATACCCAACCATGCCTTGTACGGTTGTGCCCCATGGCAAAGCTGCAATCTTTCACCCGGTGCAGGGGTTGAGCACCCCCAACCATTTTGAGAAATCGACACCCCTGGTGACTTCCGCTTCAAAGGTAGAATGACATGGAATCTGGATGGTCCGATGCGCTGCCAGTGCCCAGTGCCATTGTCTGCACTCGACTCCAGCGCGTGCAATCGGCCGGCCAGTTATGTTAGATAGAAACGTTACAGATTGATGATCAAATCTCATTTGGTTATTTAATTAGCGCCCGGGTGGGGGTCTCAACCAACTTTGCCATGATGGGGGCCTAATACGCCCCGGGGCGTAGTAGGTTACACGAGGTTATCTCGGAAAGTGAGAAAGCTAGAGAGCCGCGGGGAAAACAATAGGTAGCTCGCTATAAGATCTTTCAGAATCATTCGGGTCATTTTTCAATCAGGTCATCGCTGAGGTCACTGGGGGTCACCAAAGAAAAATTATCACGAACAAATTTTCCCAATTTCGATTATTGTTCACCAATCGACACGTTACTGGGTAACGAATAGAGCTACATCGCCGCAGAAAGCGCATTCGATAGCTCTTTCTGAGTAATTTTCTCAGATTTGACGTACCTATAGTAGTGCCAACGGGTGGGCCTCCAGAAGGCAAAAAATGAAAATAAAATTAAACGTTTTGCGGAACACGTTTTCTGCAATATCTTTTGACGACGCCAACATTATATAAAGTCGATTTTACCGGCACCGTTTACGGAGGTCTATGGTTGACCTGAAAAGGTCAACTTCACAATCCAATCTTAGGTAAAGGTCAAAGGAAATGCCATGCTGCATGTCAGTCGATTCGTATCTTGGAGATGAACACATGTAAGATGTTTCATCGCTCTGGTAATGCCTATCTAAAGTTTGTTGTCAAAACTGGTCAAAACCAGTCAAAACTTTGTTAAGGCTGAAACAGACTCTTTCCGCATTCAGGAAATCGCATGCGAGAGCCTATTCAAAAACATTATAATGCTTCCCGCATCAATCGCATCCGGAAGGTGCGTGCGATTGGTGCGAGCGTGCTTCCATGTATTTGAATAGGCTCTCGCATGCGATTTCCTGACTGCGGAAAGAGTTTGTTTCAGCCTTTAGAGTCCTAGAGAGACCTATATACATGCAAAAGCATTAAAACATCCTCCCCTTCAGCGGGACACGGGTTCATAAGTCGCCAGATTTTACCACAGGTCAACATTTTTCATTTGAAAAATCAACTTCCAATTTTTTCACTAAAAGTGTTACGAAAACAGACAAAACAGATGCTCGATTATTTAGGTGAAGGAAGGAACCGCTCAGCAAACGTAACTGCATTTTTACCCCATTTTCAATCAATATTTGTTGACTACCCTACCTGCACTGCGAAGGCCATCGACAAAAGGACGGCGGTCGTCGGCCTCATGTCGTCGTGTCGGATCTCTCTGAGGTCAGGTCCCAGGTCGATTTGCAGAACTGTGGTGATGCTGGCTGGGCAGTGGATGTCCGTGCTGGTCTCCTGTCCGTGGCCGACTGTGCGCTGCTGATTTGACTGTCGCCCTGGCAGGGTGTGAAGGGAGTCGCCCCGCCATATCCGACCCCTCCAAACTGGCGTGGAATCCACACTGCGGAACTACAGGTGGGAGCGGTATGCCCCACAGCTAACTCCAATGGCATGTCACCGTCGCTTATCCCCGCTGATCGTGTATTGCTCGCAGCGCTGTGACAATGGCACCGACTGTGAGTCACTACTGCCCGGTGTAACCGGGGTGCATTGCGCTCTGCTGGGTCACCCACTGATGTGGGAACCCTCCCTCCCCTCCGGAGGGCGGCAGCTGATTCAGAGCAGATCTGACCGATCCCCACCACACTGCTGGTGATTGCTGGATCTCGTTAACTGTCGCTAAACAGCAGGGTGGGGTCATGACCCTCCAGTCTCCCTTCGACCCGTCTGCGATGTCCTATTGGTGTCGGTGACCTCTGTTCCGACGTCCTGTGGGCTGTGACCTCTGGTTCCGTGTTTGTGTCCTTTACTTATCTCCCCTTGCGTCCCGCCCTGGGGCGGATGGGAGCCGTGGGCCGTGGCTTGAAATCTCCCAGACACGCCATGGTGACTAAGTGTTTTTATCTTCCATTAAGGCCGGGGTGGTTTGCTTTTTACCCGCGCCCTGTGGGGTAATCGGTGGACCCTACCACTGCACTTGTAGTGTAGGGGGAGGGGGATGGGCGTTTCGTCTCCCTCCCCTCAAGATTTCGGAAAGTTACCGACCGATTTTCAAAGTTCAAACGGTGTCTGATAGCGCCCCACCGGGGAACTAGCTTGTGACCGAATTTCATTGACCTAGGTCCAACCGATGACGTCACAGGTCACAACCCAATCTTAACAATGCCAGGAATAGGATTTGGCAGCACTTGCCGGAGTTACCGGCAATAATATTAAATGTATTCTTTGATTTACGTTCAGCTAAGCTCGTCGAATGTGTTTAATGCGTGAATGATTATGCATGTTGCACGACTGAATGAATTAATGAATGTTCAAAGATTATGATTGTTGCCAAATGCCGTGAATGCGCGCACTCACGGCATTTGGTTAGATTGGGTCCCGTGGTCAAAGGTCACATTTTCACCGTTTACAGGCATTCTAAGAAATGTGTTTTAAAATCGAGTAAAAGGCATGGTATTGAAAATCATCGATGGAGCATTACTTGTCCAAGCACAAGTTATTACGGAGCGAGCGAAGCGAGCGGAGTCTTTCCTTAGATTAACGGAAATTTCTGAGTATGAGCGGCCGGCCGGCCGGCCGTGCGGACGCTTTTGCGAGGCTTATATCTCGGCAACCACTTGACCGATTTACACGCGGTAATTTTTGTAGGGTAGCTTCATTCCTTCTACCAAGTATTGGACTATTACCGATGCATGTGGGTGACCCCTTATGCACGTGCCACGTGCAAAACAAAGAGGTGTCAGTTTTGTAATTGTTGCAATATCTCGGTAACTACTTGGCCGATTGCGCTGAAAGTTGGCATGTAGGTAGGCACCCACTAGGCACTGCATATCCATGTGCCAGAGTTGGGGTGCTGCTGCACGTGCGCACGTGCAGGGGTCGTTTCCAGATCTCGAGAACGGCTGGACCGATGGCGCTCAAATTTGGTACACGGTTAGGGACCAGTTAGTAGGGTGCCGTACACAAGTCAGTTGGGACCCATTTTGCACGTGCGCACGTGCAGGGTGCCGCTTCCAGATCTCGAGGACAGCTGGGCCGATTGTGCCCAAATTTGGCACATCGCCTAGAGACCGGTTAGTAGGGTGCCGTGCACAAGTCAGTTGGAGGTCCCCCTCGCAATTTCGCACGTGCAAGGCCCACCCTCTCGCTCGCTCCGTTAGTCGCCCCAAAAGGCGTTATACTGATGCTAATTGAGGTCACTTATACCAAGTCAGGTCACTCAGGGTCACAATATGAACTAGCGTCGTGTGATGCGAGATTTATGGTCCATTTTACATAGCAGATGCGATTATGTGGGTTAGGGGACCATTGGGACCAGTTTAGGTTACGTTCTGGTGAAGGTCCGGTCAAAATAAGGTCAAATTTCGAAGTAGATATTTTTGCATGAAAATGATATCGATTCACGCAGCCTGTCACGGGGAGTCTAATGATGGTATTTGTTTTGCGCTACGTAGTCTAGAACGGCTAAAAATTGAGTTTGAAAATTTTGCGTCATCAATTTGGAGCAGTTTTTCGCCATAACGTAGCAAAAAAGTGATACCGATCTTAAATTTGGTATGTCGATGGAAGTTATGATGATGATGATGATGCCATATTTGTATTTCGTACCAACAGAGGTACATGCATAATAGTCATAATATTATATTTTATATCTCGGTTATATTATATACCTATCTCGTTTTTTCCTAAATTTTGAAAATGTTTGGGATATTGAGGACATTAGGTATATCCAAAAAGTTACTTTTTTGATATTAGGGGTCAAAGTAAAAAAAAAAAACTCTGAAATTTGAGATACCTACCTATCAGTTTTATGGCCCTGATAATTCAGCACGTTTTATGCCGAAACATGTTTCTGTATCTTCAAAGCTGTAGGTGTGACAGCTCATCCCGCGAAACCTTTAAGCGTGGAAAATGGCAGAACATCACGTCATTCTGACGTGATTTGTGGCCAACCTATCATAGCCTTTGAATTTTTTGCCACAACGTGTAAAATTGATGCCCGGAGGGGTCCTGAACGTTTGGAGGCGGTGTCTGCTGTAGTTTCGGAAATATGTAGGTACGGAAAAGGAGAGGGGGCGGGGTCGTTTCGCCCCCCTCCCCTACGGGGCGCAGGCCAGGTTGATTTTAGGTATGAGTGCCCAAATAAAATAGGTAATCTCGTCGTATTCTGCATCCGCACAGGCTGGCAATCAAGTGGGATAAAAGAAGCGAATTGATGGATGGTTTCCTTTGTTGAGAAGGACCGAGTTTTCACACTCATTCATCTCCAGGGTCACAGCTTCTCTATTTTACGTTTCTAGTATCTAGCTGATAATCGCCGTACGCACTCTGGCTACGGCCCACGCCTCATGTCACAGGAATTGCCTACATCAGAGCAATGCTATGCGGCCCAAGGCAATAAATAGGTATATGTTATACAACTCACCGGTCCATAGCTCCCCGCCCCGCACTCTTGTTACGCATATTGGCTCGCATAATTCACCCGTGTTTTATAGGTTAAACTGCTGTCGAGATTATCGTGATAGCCCAAGTCCTAAGAAGAACTTTGTGCGAGCAAAATTGCATGCACGGGAGCCCAATTCTACGTTGGAACATCACCCAAAAGGTGTTGTTTGACTATGAACTTGTTTAGCTGTTTTGCTGGACGGTGGCGGTGCAATATAATGATAGGTAAGGCGTAAGCTTCTGTAACGTGGTTCCGTTCCGAGTGTCGAAGACGGTGGGAGATTTTAAAAGCTTTTATAGTCGACTACAGAATGATATTCCACTTTTCACAGGCAATTACTTGCCTGGAGTGGTAGACTGTGTCGCATCACACGGGCTGAGTTCACAAATTATAGCTTTGTCCCAATGCTCACAATCGACACGCTTAATTGCGTGATAAACGGCACAACTTAGCGCTCCGGTCAACTGATAGCTTCTGAGGAGTGGAACATCATTCTGTAGTCGACTATACAAATTACTGACAAAGGAAGACTGCTCACAGTCCACAGATGATTATCAAGAACCATAACCACCATTTCAGAGGTTTATCTGTACAACAGTAAAGCCCTCAACCTGTATGCCATGGTCCAGGGCTTTAGGCTCTCTTTCCAGACGAATCGTTTTCAACTTGTCCATTCAAGTTCCCAGGTTTAGGCAGAAATGGGTAGGCAACGTGGGATGGGTACGGATGGTAGGCGACGTGTGACAACCGAAACAGTGAAGGGTAACGGCTGGCTGAAATGGCCCGGCTTTGCACGGCTCCCACGCGGAGAACCACACATTCCCGGCCGAGCATCCGGTTGGTGGTGATGCACATTGCACACACTGCATTACCAAGCAACTGCGAGCCATCGGCGCTGCGGGACCACCGCACACACTGGTGCACAACACACCACCACAAATTGCACGTTTGAATAGATGCCGTGAATAACTACTAGCATACTGCAGCTGGGGCGTTCCACGACAAATCGACAAGTGCCCTGCACCCTCATATTTTATTTTTTGCTTAGAATTGGTCTAATGGGTTGTGATGGGCGGGGAAGCCAGCTGTGGCAAGGATTTTTTTCTTCGAACAACGGTTTCCGAGATATAGCCTCGGGCAATTCTTGGAGTTCGCGCTGCAGCCCTATGTTTGGCGGCCTATAACTCAGAAACTATTGGCTTTTTACGATAAAACTTTATATGGTTCAACTCACAATCAACCAACAAACATTTTGGCTATCTCGGATTCTCAATTTTTGAAAATTTTGATCACGTGACCTTTTGTCCTATTTTTCGAAGAGTGACCTTGATATTTTCCCCACTGAAAGTTGCAATTTTGTCTGATGACGATTAAAGCCTTATCAATTGTCATTCATATGCGATAATAAAAAAGTGGTTATCGCCCTGCGTTGACCTCAGATCAGGTCATTTTTATGACCTGTCCATTATTACGAGCGGGAGCGACAGCGAGATCTCGAGAATAAAGCAAGATAGCGACAAGCGGTAAACGGTAAAGGGTACACACGGATAAGGTCTATAATTTTTACTGAGGTCATTTTCAGGTCAGGTCAAAGATGACGTCACAGGAGCTAAAAGGAAGTCAAAATAGCGGCACTTTACATATATATGAAGTTTTTCTCGAATAACTTTCAAGGTATCCCAGCTAGGAACAAACTAATAGCACCATCGTGATCCTCTCGTCGATCCGCAATCCGCATCAAAACATATGTTTGTTGACTTCGAAAGGTCGAAAGGTCAAAAGTTGACCTTAGGTCACGTGATCTAAGGTCAACTTTTGACCTTTCCACCTTTCGAGGTCAAAAAACATATGTTTCGATGCGGATCGACGAGAGGATCACGATGGTGCTATTAGTTTGTTCCTAGCTGGGATACCTTGAAAGTTATTCGAGAAAAACTTCATATATATGTATAGGGGAGAGTGGGGCACATTCGTGCATGGGGCACATTCGTTTTCAGCAGTTTATGGGAACACGAGTGACTGCACGGGCTCAAGGTAAATTATGGAAATATGTCTATCATTGCCGCCCTTCGTTCACCGTAGAAGACAACACTGTACCTGCTGTCATGCTTGATAAAAACGCAAATTTGTAATATTCGTGAGCTTTCCAAACTTTTCTCATATCATCCATTTTCGTGATCCTGACTCGGAAATGTGGTTCAGCTTTTCAAAATTGGGGGTGAAGAAGCCCACTCTATTCACGGAACTGCTGCAAACTTAGGTATAGGTATAGGTATATAGATAATGGACTTGGGGTAGCAGTATGCTATTTGTTGTCCATGTCATTGTTGGCAAGGAAACATGTCAGGGTACTCATTGAGGTTGGAGGTCACAGGTCACAGTTGGCTTTGAGCTGGAGGTGCTTATCTAGCTTAGCTTTAAATGTAGCAGTGGTGTCAGCAGACACAACATCATCTGGTAGCTTGTTCCAGTCATTAGCCACCCTCTGTGAGAAGAACCTTTGTCTGGCTTGATGGACTGACTGCTCCTTGTGTAATTTCATATGGTGACCTCTTGTGTTTGTCGTCCTCAGTTTGAAAAACTTCTCTCTCCTCACATTGAGCTTCCCTGACATGATTTTATACGTCTCAATCAAGTCGCCTCTTTTTATCCTGTCTTTAATAGATACGGTCTTCAGGACTTTTAGTCTTTCTTGGTATGGCCTGTGCTTTAACCCCCTCACCAATCTTGTAGCTCTGCGCTGGATGTTTTCGAGGAGACTGATATCTTGAACAGCTTGGGGACCCACAGCTTGTATACAGTAGTCCAGGTGTGGTCTCACATATGAGTTGAAGAGGCTGGTGAAGTTTGTTGCTGTGATTTGGTCAAAGGACCTCTTTATCATTCGGAGAGCTACCATTGCTTTGCTCGCAGCTCTTTGACAGTGACTAGTAGGTCGAAGGTCGTTTGTTATAGTCACCCCCAGGTCTCGCTCCTTATCTGTGACTTCTAGTTTGACTCCTCTAATACTGTAAGATCTTTTTGGGTTATGTGGTCCACAGTGCATCACTTTACACTTTTGGGGGTTGAATTCAAGAAGCCATTGTTCAGTCCATTGCGAGAGTCTATCTAGGTCTGCCTGAAGTTGTTCTGAGTCCTCTGAATTTCTGACCTTGCGATAAATCTTCATGTCATCTGCAAACAGTTTTGCGTCGCACTGGACCAATGTGGGCAATTCGTTGACATATATCACAAACAGGATGGGTCCCAATACTGAGCCCTGCGGAACTCCGCTGGTCACAGCCTCTTCTCTAGATTCTTGGTCATGAACTACTACCTTCTGAGTCCTGTCCTGAAGAAAGTTTGTGATCCATTGAAGCACTCCTGCTTTGACACCATAGGCAGCCAGCTTCTTAACAAGTCTTCGGTGGGGCACAGAATCAAAGGCCTTTTTAAAGTCACAATAGATGATGTCCAGTCCACTGCTGCTGTCCAGTATGTGTGTCCAATCCTCCAGAGCCTCTAGAAGATTGGTCAAACATGATTTTCTGGGTACAAAGCCATGCTGTTCTTTGCAGATGAGATCTTTCTCTAATAGATGGTTGAGCAGGTGCCTTTTGATAATTCTTTCCATGACCTTACATGCATGACTAGTCAGACTCACAGGCCTGTAGTTACTTGCCAGTTTTTTGGAGCCTCCCTTGAAGAGTGGTACCACTGCTGCTCTCTTCCAAGCTGTTGGTAGCTGTCCGCTTGTCATGGACTTTTGGAATATCTGCATGAGTGGGTATGCTAGCTCAGGTGCACAGTTTTTCAAGAGAAAGGGGGAAACATCATCCGGTCCTGATGCCTTGTCTTCAGTCAACGTTTGAAGTTCATGGAGTACTTCCTGAAAAGTAATGTTAATATCCTCGAGTGATTCTCCTTCTTCCACCTGACTTTCAAAAGCTGGCAAAACACCGCCTTGTTCTTTTACAAAAACTGAGCAAAAGAATGTTTGTAGTTCATCTGCAATCTCTTTCTTTGTTGCTATCACAGTGCCATCAGGTTTGACTAGTTCCATCACTTTGTCTCTTGTTTTGCTTTGCAGTCTTACATATTTGGCTATCTTCTTTGGCATTATCTTAGCTGACCTTGCCAGCTCTTCCTCATACAACCTTCTTGTCTGCCGGATGTGACTCGTGGTCTCGTTTCTGATCCTGGTAAACTTCTTCAGATTCTCTGCTGTTTGTTCTTTTCTGTACTGCTTGTAGGCTTTATATTTACGCTTCACTTGCTTATCTAGTGCTTTATTCCACCACGGTGGTGACAGTTTTGTTTTTCTTCTGCCTTTGAATAGAGGAACATACTTCTTTCTGCAATCGTGTAACTTATCAACAAAGAATGTCCATGCTGCTTCAACATCCATGTTTTCTATCACATCCCACTGCACCTGTGCTAGCTCATGACGGATAGAATCATAGTTACCAGCTCTGTAATTGTATCTGAGTTGTTCCTTGGCCTCCCTGTTTTCAGAGTGTATTCTATAGTCCCATATTATCACACAGTGATCACTTTTTCCTATTGGAGCTTCATATTTGACTTCCTCAACATTGTTTTCCTGATTAGTGAGGATGAGGTCCAGGGTAGAGGGGGCTGTACCTGCTCTGTGCCTGGTGCTGGATTTCACATGCTGGGTTAAGTAACAGTCTTGTACTATGTTGTAAAACTGAGTGGCATCAGAGTTTGGTGGTCCTGAAATTGCACCAGTGTCCCAATCAATTTCTCTGTAATTAAAGTCTCCCATAACCAGGTAGTCTGTAGCACTAATTGTTTTCATTTTCTCTAGCAACTTCAGCAGTTCTTGATTATTTTCCCGATCACTGTTTGGTGGTCTGTAGCAGATGCCCACCACTATTGTGTTCCCAGGCCTTGTGTGAATTCTACACCATGCTGCTTCTTCAAAGTTTGAATTGTTCAAAATATCACACTCGCTGACCCTTAAATGATCTGCCACAAGAAGTAGAACACCTCCACCTTTACAACCATCAGGTCGGGACTTACTGGCTGCTACTTGATAGCCTTGAATGTGAATCTCATCCTTCTGCCACACTTCTGTCAGTCCTATAATGTCTGGCTTATGAATGTCCACCCTGTTCACAAACTCTTCCATCTTGTTTCCTAAGCTATTGACATTAGAGTAGAAGCATGACAAAACTTTGTTGAGAGTCACACTACTGTTCTCTTGGGACCACCTTGTTCTGAAAGATCCTGTGTGTCTCCTTGCCTTTTCTTTTGAGTTCGTCCCTCAGTTCTTTTTGCTTTGATCTTTCTTCTGGCGACAGATCCTTGGTGATGTACCTGTTCTTGAACCCTACATCTGTTAGTCTGAACCTCTTTTTGTACAGGTCCTCTAGTTGCTCTTTGTCTTTAAGTTTCACCAAAAGCAATCTCGGTTTGTCGGATGAAGTGTCTCTTCTGCCAAGACGGACCACGTCTAGCAAATCTATATGAGTGTCGTTGCCTCGCAGGGCCCTAGACATCTCTTGGATCCTTTCCTTGTCATATTCCTTCCTTACCTCTGTCTCGCTTGACTCTGACTCTGGCAGGTTGTGAATGATCAGGTTCATGTCCCTTTTCTCGTTGCTCGTTTGAACAGCTTTCTTTATCGTGTCCGAGCTCTGTAGGATAACCTTTTTCTGTTCGCTTAGTTTTTCTACTACTTTCTTCTCCATTTCATTTATTTTTTTCTCGATCCCTTTCTCTACAGTTTTCTCATCCTTGTCTTTGCCAATTGCTTCTATGACATTCTTTTCTACCTGCTCTACTCTAGAGATCACTTGTTGCAGTGAAACCGAGACCTTGAATTTCATTCTGCATGTTTCGCACACCCAGAAGAGGTCGTGTAGGTCGATGGCTTTAAAAGCCTCAACACTTAGGCCCTGACAGCTCGGGTGGAACCAGTCATTACAGCCTTCGCATTCTATAGAATCTTGTTTCTTCCCGATAGTTTTGCCACATGGTTTCCCAGTACTTCCTCTGCACTGGAATGCCTTACCTTTCTTTGATTTCTTTTTGCTTTGCACAGTCACAAACCCCTCCTCAGCACTTTCATTCCCGCCACTTTCATGTTCGCTTTCCTGGCCTTGAGACAATTGTGACGCAGGGGTCTCACGCGATGCAAGACCCTTTACCATTTTATGTCAGTTTCAAAAATGTTCTGACACTTGAAAACTTGCATGAACAAATTTCAATGCTAAGCTAGGCCTCCAAAAGTGGGAATAAAAGGAAAAAGCAGTTATTAAATGATCTAAGCGTAGGAGCAGTTCAGGAGCTGGCAGGAGCTGGCAGGAGCTTCCAAAATAGAAATATCCTGCAGCCTCTAGTACGTCTCCTCCCTCTCTCACGGTATATAGAGTACTCTTTAAGTTTCACCAACTTGTTTCAACTTGTTTGTTGAAAAAGTGTCATTTTTTCTAAAAGAAATTTTGAAATATATTACTAATAACGTTGTGGGGCAGGTTCGTGTACGCACTGCCTGGGGGCACATTCGTGCATATTTTTTTAAGTTTTTGCGATTTATGACTTTATCTGTAGTAGGTTTCTCTAATGACGCTCGCCTGACTCAGTCTCGACTGCTTGCGACGTCGTGACGAGCAATTCACGCGAACTTGGCGAGGTCACGGAGGCCGGCAGTTGGCACATTCTTGTTGGCCAGCCCATTCTTTCTACATTTGTTGTGCAATGCATTCTTGTCGAAAGGAATCAAGTGAAATGACCCCCTGCCAATTTCCTTTGGTAAATTTCTGGTAATGCCCGGTAATTTCTCGAATTTTGCCGGGTGAACGGAAGTGCCCCATCTCTTGAACGAATGTGCCCCATAGGTGGGGCAGTTTCGTGCAAATGTTCAGAGTTAATAAAAGTCATTTTTCTAATGGAAGCAATAATTTTAAAGGATAACTTTTAAAGAGGAAAACTATCTGCAATAGTTCCTTTCCATACTACAATCAACAATTTTGCCATTGCACTAACCAAAGAACAGATATATGGGTTTATCCATTTTTTGCACGAATGTGCCCCACTCTCCCCTACATTGTATAGTGCCGATATTTTGACTTCCTTTTAGCTCCTGTGACGTCATCTTTGACCTGACCTGAAAATGACCTCAGTAAAAATTATAGACCTTATCCGTGTGTACCCTTTACCGTTTACCGCTTGTCGCTATCTTGCTTTATTCTTGAGATCTCGCTGTCGCTCCCGCTCGTAATAATGGACAGGTCATAAAAATGACCTGACCTGAGGTCAACGCAGGGCGATAACCACTTTTTTTATTATCGCATATGAATGACAATTGATAAGGCTTTAATCGTCATCAGACAAAATTGCAACTTTCAGTGGGGAAAATATCAAGGTCACTCTTCGAAAAATAGGACAAAAGGTCACGTGATCAAAATTTTCAAAAATTGAGAATCCGAGATAGCCAAAGTGTTTGTTGGTTGATTGTTAGTTGAACCATATAAAGTTTTTATCGTAAAAAGCCAATAGTTTCTGAGTTATAGGCCGCCAAACATAGGGCTGCAGCGCGAAATCCAGGAATTGCCCGAGGCTATATCTCGGAAACCGTTGTTCGAAGAAAAAAATCCTTGCCACAGCTGGCTTCCCCGCCCATCACAACCCCTTACACCAGTTTTCAACGAAGAATAAAATATGAGGGTGCAAATTTAATTTTTTATTTGTCGATTTGTCGTGGAACGCCCCAGCTGAGCGTTTGAATTCGTCACATCAGTTCTACTATGTTCTTGGGCCTACCTGCACATTCGGCGGCCAATATCTACCTAAATACGATCCTTTTGCAAGCCTCTTGGACCATGCATTGGCAATAAATCCATGCGCTATGTGACTTATTTGTGAGACCTCGGGCCTCGGGGTATCAAAGCGGCAAGTTGCGCCTCTAATGCCTCCACCCACGCTCACCTGAGCGCTCGGCTCGGCTCGGCTGGGAGCGGCGCGGCGGCGCTTCAAGCAGCAGTTGGGCGGCGACTGGCGCGGCGGGTGGCGCGCGTGGGAGTGCGGTCTGACGCAGACCGTGTCCTTGTACTCACTGGCGTCGCCTGGACAGTCCACTGCTGTACGGTGAGGAGTGGCTGTGGGCTGTGCGACGCTGTGTGTTGTGATGTGCAGGAAAGCGGTGTGCTGTGATACTGTCTGCCAATGGGACGGTCGCTGCCTGTGACTGTGTGCTTTGTAAAGTCTAACGCAACAGGGGTATGTTGTGTGACGTTGTGACTTGTGAGCAGGGTGACTCTGTATGCTGTGATGTGACGCTATGTGTCGTGTGCTGTGTTATCTAACCTGTAGGTAGGTAATTGCTGGGTGCTGGATGCTGGATGGCTCTGTACGTTGTGAATTGTGACGCGGTGTGCTGCTTTGTGACACTGTGATGTGTGACGTTAAGTGTGCTGTAACTGTGGCTGGTTGCTCTGTTGTGGTATCATTTGTGTCACGACTAATGATAATCCACGAGATTGCGATCAGTTGTGTTTGCGTTAGCAGCTGTGGGCGGATACGAAGATGGATAAGAATGATAAACGTTGAGAGCCGCTCTCAGATTGGTTATCTTCAAGCAACCCGTAAACTGAAATCGTTTGATAAAAAGTTACTTTTCTCGGATTGTTTACCTTTTATTGCTGGACTGACCACTTTGCTACCGCTTCGGAGTCATATCGTACCTACTCGCATGTTAAATAGAGCTGGTGATCGATGCTTTACAAAACAGCCGTTCTTCGAAGAAGTCCGAATGGTTTGCTGTACTGGAGGCTGCTGACGCTCTGAACACTCGGCTCAACCTTTGGAACTGGGCAGGAAAACCATCTGTCGACCGTCCCTCGGCGCTGACATGGCCCTTTTACTGTCCACACTTACCCGGTACGGCCTAAAGTACCCGTTTTGTCGGAGCGTGCTACGACCGCGGTCATTGCTCTCGACACACCTGACGGCCGCTGCACGCGTCAGGTGGGCTGCGTGTCCGCGTGGTGACGACAGCGCACCCCCCCCCCCTTCCCCAGCTCCGGTCTGGGGGGGGGGCTGGGGCGGGCAGGTATTGGGCCGGGAACCGGAGTTGTGCAATCCCGGTCACCACAAACTATCAATTATTATCTTTCCGCCGCCGTGCGGAAGGACGCGCTCTGCGCTGCGGCGATGCTCGGTGAATTGACACCGGCGGACGAGGTTCATTGCATCGATGTAAAAGTCTGGACACCCCCACAGCATGAGTTGTGGCGGGATGAGATCACGTGACCGTGCATGAGAAGGTCGGAAAGGTCACGTGACCGTGCATGATGAGGTCGGAAAGGTCACGTGATTATGCATACCGGGACTTAAAGAGCCGCAATCGGCGGCAGTCGCTGCCATGGTCTGCACTATAGGCACCGTCATGCTGGGCTGATCGTCATTGTCACGCTTGTCGCTTGGTCCCGACGCCAGTGACGGCGGAACACCTTCAATTAAAGGGGGGGGGGGAGTGGGCACTACCGACTTTGGTCCCATTCTTTCCATGCAACGACCATAGGGCTAATGTTAAAATGCCCAAATCAAGGGGGCACGGTGCCCCCCCCCCCCGTTCCGCCGCCTATGCCCGACGCTTAGATCGGCTACTGCGCCTTGACCTGCGCCACTGCTGTGCCGTAAAACAATAGCGTGGCACATGAAATGTGCGACGCACATTGCATATGGCCGCACGATTTAGAGGGGGATAGTTATCCGCTACTTAATAAATATTTCATGCTGTGTAGGTATTTTTCCAAGGCATTGAATTGAGATGCATGTTGAATCATGGTGCTTCTGAACGTAAGACGTTATTTATTCGAATTTTGAATAAACTTGCCTTGTCCAATGCCCACTGTCCCACAGAACGAGCTTTCTATTATGGCCCGACGTGCTGAGGGGCACTGCTAATTGTCATTCGCCTGAGGGCTGAGCCGTCTCCTTTTGTGCTGTCACAGTTCTGCTCATGAGCTGAGTGTCAACGTCCATGGAGTCATGCATGGTACTTGGTCACACTGAGCCCTGTTGTCATTGCTGATGGCAACGTCATCATGACCTCACTAAGCGTAATTCATTGTTCATAAACCATAACTGGATACCTTCGTCGATACTCCTGGGTTTTGAAACGAGAAATTGAAAAGACGTGTCATTATTTACGACATCAAACCTATCCACGACATGCATACACGTCAGATTATCACGAATTTTCATCTTGCATGCATAATCGACACCGATACGAGTTACGATCATAATTACAAGCCGTTGCAAATACAAATTCGCTGTTCGACACTCGACAGCGATGTTAAAGGTTCCGTCATAAATCAACAACTCAAAAACATTTTCAAAGTGCATGTTTTCTTCCGGGTTTTGCAGGCCGTAGATATCCCTAAAACCTGTTTGTAAGCTCCATCGGATTGTTGTATGCTCATTTCCGTGACGTGTTTTTTTTCTCACCCGCAGGTGGTGCCAAATATGCAAGTTTCAATAAGAAAGCCGTACGTGGCGGCGGTGACGTTGGTTGCCTTATTTCTGTTCCTCGTCTATTGGAGCAATAAATCTCACCCTCTGGTCGGTAAGTGCTAACTAATCTGGGTCTCTAACATGACTGACGCGTCACAGGATCTTCCGCTTACATGCTATTAGGCGTGCTATTTCTTCGTTCAGTAAGTCCTGGAGCATCAAGGCTATGTCGCCTATGACCCACTGATAGTTAAAAGCGGTCATGACACGTTAAAATCGGGCCTAGAACCCGTCAATCGACCTTCACTCGCTGTAAAAAACTAATGTCGTAACGTTTGGACATTCTTTTCGCAGGAAACCATACTTAGTCACAACATCGACGCACCAGCAACGCGCCATTTCCACCTGACCGACCAATTGCTACCCGGCAATACGTGTGCTGTTCTGCCTCACTCGTATACCGCACACCACATGACACTGGTCCATGCACTTTATCTCACACCGCGTGTCCAGCGTTCCACTGCTTTTCCACAATGCCTCACCGTGTGTCTCATTTCGCTCACTGCGTGTCTCACTGTGTCCCACCGAGTGTCTCACTGTGTCTCAAAGTGTCTGCCAGTGTGTGAATTATGAACCCACCATGGAACAGCACACCTAGCGTGCGTTCGGCATCCGGATAATCAGGGAGAATTTTCCGGGATCAGCGAGAATTATCGGGAATCACGTACGGTATCGCGATAACGAGACATGCTGAAGATAGGCGTTCACCATTAATTTTCCGCCGGGAGAATATCCAAACGATAATATTTTCCGGATGCCGAACGCAGGCCTGTTATGTGCCTCACCCACTGTGGCTTGGATACCACCCACCACGATCACCCGCCGCCCTGCGCCGTCCGCTGAGCCACCCCGGCTGCCCCGGCCTCCCCGCTCGACAGGCCGCAGCTCACTGGACCCGGAGCTGATTCAGCTGCTGCGGGATGAGCTGATAACCTCACCCTCCGAGCTGGCCTACGAGCTACAGCAGCCCGACGTACCCGACCCGTCCGTCGGACAGTCACAGCTCATACTGGAGATACTGGGGAACAAGGTAGGATAGCCGGTACATAGTGGGTAACCGTTCGGTGGTTGAATGACAGGACAAATTTTGTAGTTCATACAACAGAAGGTCGTCTATTGAAATATTTAAATAGGAAACGTCATAAAATTCCTTTGAACCACCCGAGTCGCATTTTTAAAATATTTCCAAACATTTAATTTTACTTTAATTCAGTTTTATTTTGAGTAAGCTGTCTGCTGTCCATAAGGGTTAAAAAGGCATTTACTATGACGCTGTAAATTGTTATCACAGCCGTCGACGCTGACTTGTGTCTGTACGTACGCTGACAGACGGGCGGCACGTTCATCGAGTGCGGTGCTCTGGACGGCGAGACGCGCTCCAACACTCTCTATATGGAGCGCTACCTGGGCTGGCGGGGTCTGCTGATCGAGCCCGACCCCAGCAACTATCAGCTCATGATGAAGAAACACCGGCATGCCTGGACCGTGCCCGCCTGTCTGTCAGGCAGCACCGTATCCGAGGTGAGAGGTGTGTCAGGGAGCACCGTGTCCGAGGTGAGAGGTCGTGTCGCGAGTGAGTTACCGTAGTGTAGGGGTGAGCTACCAGGAGCCATCGTGTCAGAGGTGGGCTATCGGGAGCCATCGTGTTAGAGGTGAACTATCGTGCCACAGGTGTAACTTATCGTGTGAGAGAACGGTGACAGAGCTGATAAGCTTACATCGTGTCGGACCTGAGCTATCGTCAGTGATGAGTTTCAATGGTGAGCTATCGTCATGCCTGAGGTGAGCTATTGTTAAGTAAGTGGGTAGCTACCGTCACTCGGGAGGGAGTCTGGAGCACTGTGTAAGGGGAAGGCTGTTGGCACTATCGCGTCAGAGAAGGTTTTTCGGGAGGGCCATCGCAGAACGAGGCCAAGGGCTTGCTTGTCATTATCTGGCGGATTGAGGTAAGCACACAATGCACGTACATGATGAAGGATTGGTTCGGACGGAGACGGCGCAGTTTGTTTGGTCACTGAGACGCACCCCTATAGCTCCGGAAAACACAATTCTAACGAAAAGTGTTCGGAAAGTGTTTGTCATTTTTCAAACAACCTGCGGTTATACCGCTGAAAGCCAGCCGTTATATGTTTGTAAGCACCGCACTTTGGTACAAAGTGGTGCAACTGAGTAGTACCGCTCCTGAATATGCCTGTCAGTGTTTACTTGCAATATTCCTCACCCCTGCTTGTCATCCTAACCCCAGCTTCTCATCCTATCACACCGCGGTGCAGTTTCTGATAGTCACAGGCGGAGAAATACAAGGGGTTGTGGGTGTTCGGGCACCGCAAATCTGCCGTCTCAGCACGCCGGCTTGGCTTTCGGGCCGCCGCAGACGGCGGGGTCAAGGTCATCGTCAAGGTCAAGTTCACAGTTCCTTACAATTCTCCTCTTTCTCAATTCACAAGTTGACAATTGACAGCCTATATCAAACAAGAGACATCCAACCGTTCACCCATCAACGATCCCACTTCTAGCCCAGCCGTTCATTCAATCGCTAACGCGCCTATTTACCCACAGTTTACGCATTGCTGAGCTGACCCACCAATTCACTCCCCGTCAGCTCACTAACCATACTACCAACACACCAACACAAAACACCAACCCATCCCACACTAACTCCCACCAACCCCTCCATCCGCAGGTAACGTTCAAGCAAGACTTCAACATGGGTATGATTGACGACGGTCTGCCAGCGCGGGGAAAGCCGGCTCGTGGCAAACGAACACATTACGCCAAGGTGCTGTGTGTGCCGCTAGAGGCGCTCCTTCTGGCGCTGAGATGGAAAACGGTCGACTACTTCAGTCTGGATGTTGAAGGGCACGAGTACGCAGTGCTGGCTGCACTGCCGTTTGATCGGCTGGACATAAGGGTGAGTGAGAGGGATGGAGAGAGAGAGAGAGAGAGAGAGAGAGAGAGAGAGAGAGAGAGAGAGAGAGAGAGAGAGAGAGAGAGAGAGAGAGAGAGAGAGGGGGGGGGCAGGCGTTTTGGTGTAAGGGCGTTAGTTTGATGTGTTGAGGGATAAAAATGCTAACCAAAATGCCACTGTTGTCGATGAATTTTTATTGGTGACTAGCATGACTGTTAGCGAGTCCATAGACATGCACGCTAATGTGTGAGTTGGATACCTGCATTCCGGTCATCTGATACATAGTCCCCGGTTTATGAGGCGTAAGTGCAGTAAATTGTCGACATCTGTTTATCCCCTTCGACACTTTGAGGTTCCCCTCGTCATGTCAGTACATAACAATTCGTTTTCATGAATCCAATGAAGTAGGCTTCGCGATCTGCTGGCGGTGGCTTTCTGTGCTATCTACTCTCTCACTGACACCAGCGCACCTCCTGTCGCAGACGCTCTCAGTGGAGTTTCGTCACGTGCCTGAGGGTAAAGAGGCCATCCGCCGACTAATGGAATCCAAAGGGTACGAGGTGTATACGGAAATCACGCACCACGACGACCTGGCCAACGACTTTGTCTTCCGACGGAAAACATAGTGCTGTGACCTCGCTGACGGCGTAAGGCGCCCCGGCCCGGGCCGACGACGGCCTCTCTGTGATGGGTGCTGCGGTGCAGTGTCTGCGGTGTCGTCTGGTTGCGTGATAAGTTAAAGAGCGTGAGCGGTCAGGGTAACGTGTGGCGTGTGTTTTTAGATGAAAACTTTTCGGTGCGTGGTTATGAAAACATTAGGTTTTGACAGCTACCTAAGTGCATTATAGAAATGGTTTTAATTAATATTGTATCGTAGCACGCATTACAAGTAATAATAAGGATAGTATTAGTTGTGCCAATGCGAGAAACATATGTCTCCTTCAGTCATAGTCGCCTTCCGTACCAACGATGTGGTTTTAACAGGCATTAGTTATTTAATGCGATGCATACGCGTTGTCGCAAATATCTTAGTCACCCGCCCACATGTTTGCTGTTTTTGCATGTTCTGTTCAGCCTTTCGCATGTTTGTTTTAATTTTCCAAGCATCGTTTTGTTTTGCCGGTTTGCCTGGCGAAGTCTGTTTTTGGTGTTCGCGCCATTGTTTCGCAATCCCTGTTAATGAGCTTTTTCATGCCGGTGGCTTGGGCTCTTGTTTTTATCTAGCCATGCGGCGCCCAACATTGAGGGATTGCTAAGAATAATGCGATAGTCCTGATATATTACACGGGCATGGAGCATATACGAGGATTTGTACGTGCTTCTTTTAACAGTCTTTCTTGTTGTGGTGCCCAGTACTACCAAAAGCTAATGTCTCGCATATGGGTCAAATAGTATATTTCGGGGGTATTATGCGGGTATAATGGGTGGTCTGACATTTAACTCTCCCTTATGAAGAGTAGCATGAATTACTTAGACGGGGCATAAAATGACACGGTGATCTGTCGTGGTGACGAAACAGTGACGACGCAGTCACCTCTGCTATCAATTCTGAAACCGACGAGAAATGTATCATTTCTCGTAGAATACATTTCTCGGAGAATGTGGCACTGTGTCCAATCCACATATGGTACTTCATCTATGTTGGTCACAATCCCAACAACACTTGGACTATTAGTACCAGGGTGATAAAAACATTCGTTACAGTAAATCTCACTCATTCTGATATAATCATTAAGGCCTATTTACTGGATACGGCCATAGATAATGGACAACAGAGTGCATTTTAAAAAGATATTTGTATCTGAGATTCAGTCCATGGGCATGCAGGATTGTTACAATGTTTGAACTCTCGCCTGACAGCAATGTGCCTCAGTTCGATTAGATGCGAATCGCAATGTCATTACAAGATCGCCTGTTCAAATATAAACTCACACTGTTCGTCATACTGACGATCGCGTGCTCCTTTGCCAGCTGTAAGTCATCGTCAATTCGTGTAAATAAATAGTTCACTCAGTTTGCTACTCCAATGGGTACGAACAGCTGAATTCACCGTGTGTATTCCCTGTATAGCTGTATTCACCTATCAAAGGTTTTGTATGTTAACACAAGGCCTGTCGATGTGGATGGATGTCATCGGCCATCGTATGGTTCTCGGGTCAATTGCACTTAGTATCAGTGAACTTTAACAACAGGCTGGTAAAGTCCATCAAGAGATGGCGAGACTTGTGTATCGCCTTGTCCTACAAAAGGCGTCCATTTTCTCTGACGGACACAGAGTGGTGTGCCCGCCACACGGCATCATTCTCAAATCTCAACACATCATCACAGCACAGCCTCCACATGACACTGCGCCAGCACTCCCTTTACGGACAAAACAAAAACACAGCACGACATCTACCGACCGTCAAAACAAAACCACTACGCCGTTAACAGCTTCTGACGGACTTACGCCGATCGGTCCGTAGTGACGTCACGAGGTCCAAACCAGTGACGTCACGAGGCTCGGTCGGAGCAGCCGCCGGGCCTGGCGGGCGGCAGGTCGACGTCCCGGTACGGCACGTTGTCCCACATGTACGTCTCCTTGTTGATGCGCAGGGCTGTCGGTAAAGTTGGATTTCAGATAGTGTGCGTGGTCGAGCGTGTGGACCTTAGACGCTTGTTGAGAATAGTTGACATTTCTACAACATCAAAAAGTCTATTTTTACGCAGTGGCTGAACATGACGCAATACGGGGACGCTGTTAGTTTTTAGGCTTTTTGTATTGTATGACGCAATGTATCCCTTGGAAGCCCAAGTCCCTTGCTCACCATATCTGCCAGGCTCCGTCTCTTTCGCTTGCATTACTGTTTTCAATAGAACAGTTTCACATTCTTTCGAGAAGTTCACCAGCTGAAAACATAAATTCCGTCAGAAAATAATTAAGAATGATAGTGCTTATTTTTAATGTTGTGTTTACGTCCTAGCATGCGAAATAGTTACAGCATGCATGAAGGGATGGCAGAAGACTGTCGATCGGTCGAGCGGCTCCCGCAATGCATATCACCAGATATCACCTATACGACTTGAGCCGCGGCGCAGGGCCGCGTCAGCCGCTCATACTGAGTTTTTCGTCTTTCGCTCGCTCGTTACTTATGATCGCTTCACCTAGAGCATACCTCCTTGATAGAGTCTTCATTGGTCACTCCCCTGTTCTTTTTGTACTCTTCATTTATTTTGATCCTGGCAGCTGAAAAAATAGATGGGTTCTAAAGTAAAATTCTGAAATACCTAAACAAAGCAATGGTGGTCTATATAATATATTTATTTCATACCTAGCATCTTGAAATAGCACTTACGTGGCAAGGGTCAAGGGAAGCAATAGGTATGTAGTCTGAGAACTCCTAGATGAAAATCAGGGCCATAAAAGTGACCCCTAAATATTTTATTGAATGGTCACTTGATCCATCTTTTTGCTTTACATTATTATTTTTTATAAATTTAGCTCGAATGCTTGAATGGATGCATTGACAGAGCCGGAGCCCACGCTAAGCAGAGCTTGTTGCGTATACCCCGACCCCTACCGTCCGATCGCGCAATTCCGGGTGACGGGAGAATTTAGATGCCAAAGTTTTAAGTGCCCTTCAAAGCCGGACACGGCCTGTCCCACTCAACTGACTTCAACTGGCTGCGGCTGCTCCCACCAACCGCAGACCATCCCCGTCAGGAGTCTCAAATATCGAGCGCCGGAGCGTCTCGAACCCGGGCTCTCACTACCGGGAGTCCGATGCTCTACCAACTGAGCTACGGGACAGGCAATATAATGTGTCAAAATAGAAACTGATATATCTTAGTCAGAATAACAGTTACCTATTCATCGACTGATGCGATACTCACCTGACAATGCAGCATCATCACCAGCAAACACCTCTGCCCTTGCACGATGTATCCTCTTGAAGGCAGATAGCACCTGTAATAGCCGATGGGTCATGTATCCATCAGCTGATAAACATCTCACATTATATAATACTGTTATTGTGTCATGAATCATGAAAAAGGGCTGTCACCAGAAATTAGAACCTGAACTACGGCGGGCCCACTTGTCATCTGCCTGCAAAAATGGTGACTTTGAAAGAAGGTTGAAACAAGGAAAACTCTTTTAGCACAGGGAGTTTACAATGATTCCAATGAAAAGTAAAAGTAGTAGGTACACTGAAGCTAAAAATACTTGCCTCCTTTCTTAGAGCACCGCTCATGCTGTAGGACACTTGCAGTTGGCAGGGGAAGCAGCCAGTTAGCAGCAATTACTGCACATTCCTGCAAAGAGATGTGTGGGGTTGAGAAATCACATCTACATTCATCACAAATAGTGTTACAACTGTCCTCAATCTTATGACTGTCCACAATCTTACAACTGTCAATTACTTCAATAATAAGGCTGCTTAATAAATTGTTATAGTACTGTTTCAGGTGGGAGGAGTTTTAAGCTATAGACATTTAAATGAAACGCTTGCTGTGTCTGCTCTTAAAGCTAAAAACTTGGCTGTGTCTTATTTTTCCTGAATCTTTCAAAACCTACCCATCTCCCTCAACCTCACTGTGTTACAAAATGGAAACAGAATTAGCTGTAATGTCGCTGCTGAAAGAAATGGGGTTTCTGTAAGATCAATACAAATTCAATGAAAATTTTTGGTTACCATGATGGTCTTTCAACATCATGGTATTGGTAGGTATTTGATAAGTGGTAACAGCATATTTATAATGCAAGACATGGGAAAAAAACTTTGGAGCTTGGAAGGTGACACAGTTCAGATGAGTTGCAAGGGAAGAAAATGTTCTGAAACTTGTATAGGTAATTCCAAATGACCTTTACATTAAAGGGACCCTCCCACCTTCAAAAAAGTTAATGAATTGGCATGAAAGTGATGTCGCTCGGTTCAGAAAGAGCAAAAAACGAATATCTACCAAATTTCATCGAAAAATATTCACCGGTTTTCAAGATATTAGACTTTTACTTTTGTTTACTTTTTGGGATCTCCGCTGTTCCTAGCGACTTTATTTGAAAGTGCGGCATTTGTTGCGCGCAAAGCAGCATATACCACCGCGTGCTACAAAACGTTTTAGTCAAACATGTAACGGACGTTCGAAAGCCTGATGACGTCATCAGATTCCCGTAATGGTTAAGAGATAGGGACCACGCTGGTCCCACCCTGCAAGTAAAGGGAAGAAATTTCTTGAACACCATAAAGCTGCGGGGGTTACGACCAGGATAAATGGTGGTTTCTGAGCCTGGCCGCAAACTTGGCTATCTCAACTCAAAACTAATGTTAAGGTGGGAGGGTCCCTTTAAGTCATCATGGTAAAATTATGATTTTGATGTTGGTTGATCCAGGGGATGGAAAAAAATATTTAAGGTGTCTAATGGTTATTCAGTATTCATCTGGATTAAGCAGGTAAGGATGATCCATTTGGAGCCAAATGTCATCATATCTTGTGCTCATGTTTGAATTCTAATCATCATAGGTTCTATGAGACTGCATTATTGTGGGTATTTACCTACCTATAAATTAGATTAAATTAAAAATTTTATAATTAGATAAAATTAGATAAAATTAAATTAAATAAAAATTAAAATAGATAAAATTAAATTAGATAAAATTAAATTAAATAAATACCGTTTTGCGGACCTAAAGTAAATAAATACCTAAAAAAACACTTCAACAGAGTGGAGTTGAAGAATGAATTATGCAAATTTATGGCCTTTATGCACATAAAAATAGTTACCTTACCTCTTATCGAATAAGCAAAAATATTTTTTAGGAGCTTAAATTGTTACACCACGGCCTTGGCGAATCACCTGGAATCACCTATGAATGCATAGCCTTGATGAATGCAACAGAGCAGCGAATACCCAAGCGAATACCCATGGCGAACAATTCTTGTGTTCCGTTTGGTATGTCGTCAAAGCTTTCTTTAAGCATCGACTACCTTGAACCACTTGAATTGGAGCTTTATGTGCGAGTGCTCACGAAAAGTTTTCATTTCCACAAAGCAGAATACGCTCTACCCATAACATTTGAGAACTCTTGCGCCATAGCTGCCTTGCTATTTTTGCTGCCATATTACTACCATATTACTATGGAGTAGAGTAGTAAAGGAATCTTGAGTAATATTGCTTTATTCTTTCCTAAAATGAGAAAAATATGCTACTGGTGCTATAAAGCGTTTTGAATGGGAAGGCCATCAGATATTTCTACGATTTTTCTGGTCAAAACCCAGCAAGCCTGATAAGGGTGTTCCAGAGCTATTAAGAGGGCCGGATTTAGAATCGGCCGACGACAGAATTTTAGTGTTCCCTGTTCCAGCCGTGAGCCGAGCGGGGCCGGACGAGTCCAGTCGAGGGTTAACCCGGCAGTTGCTGGGGTATGTTGCCACCCACCGTTTGCTGGGGGGGGGGGGGGCGTTAAACGCCCCCAGCCGATAACTCGAGAACCAATAGGCGCAGCGAAACGCACGAGGCGGCGAACGAAAGAGCGCGACGAGACGCTTCAGATGAGCACTTCAAAGTTGAATTTTTAGGTCACAGGTCGTGTCAAGGTCAGGTCAAACACCTGAAATCGGGCTTTCAGTAGCATCGACTTCAGGACTTCGCAATGGGCGCCTCTCGTCAGTAACTCTGTCAAAACGGTGCACAATCCATCATATAAGGCCTACAAGAGTGTCAGCTCCATGTAGGGGTCAGTCAAGCATAGGTCAGGGTCAAGGTCAGGTCAACCGGATAGGCACATATCCCCGAAAATCAAAACTGATATTCGCAGCCTGTGACACATGTTTTATGGGTAATTTGGGGCGTAGAACACGATGGTTACATTCATTTTATCATATGTGTACGTGTTTGGCTCAAAAAGTTCAATTTAAGAAATGCATGTATCATGGTCGTGAAGTAGTCACGAGAAATTGCCAAGATTCAGTTCAAGATTTTGGAAAATGCAGAACGATAATAAATAATCGAAGATAGCCATTTGATTGTTCATGGTAGGGGAGAGCGGGGCCAGTTGAACCACTTTTTATATATTGACATGCACAGCGAGATCTAGTTGTCATATCGAAAAATGCACAATACCATGAAAAATATGCTCTTTTGGCTTTATTTTAAGATATGTAAAATTATGTTTCAAACATATTTTGCTGCCAAACGCATGCTTATAAAACAGATCTACGCCCGTTTCAAATGACCCCGATGCGAGGGTCAATTGAACCAGCCCATGGGGTCAATTGCACCTATCCTTAACAATGGGATGTTTTCCTCTTTAAGGCCACTTTCTTAAGGAGATATTTTGTCCGGTTTACTTTTCCAAATGCTACATTCAATAGGTCGTTGGAAAGCTAAAAGTGCAAAGTTCCTCACAATAGGTGACATAAAGTACATAGACTATGATAAAATGGGCGGATGAGAAAAATTAGAAATATCTCAGGCTACAGTGTGCTTTCAAGCAAAAGGCTGGAGAATAAGTGGTCAAAAATTGAGCTCTATTAAACTACTGTTTCAGTTTAAAAGCCCATTTCAAAGGTGGACTATTTCCTTTAATGTTTACAGCCCCTGAACAATAACCATTGCAAAGGTCACCGGGGTCCATTGAAACGGCCTGTGGCCCTGTTTCAATTGACCCTCAGAGAAGCGTTTCAATTGACCCCATCCGCTCCCGCCATCTCGCACGCGCCGTAAAGCACATGTCAAACGAGCTGGAGGGACGGCATCATGCTGAATGAAGGGCCAAATAAGGTGTTATTCCGGAGCCAGGATTTCTTCTTTCAGCAAACAAAGGTATATGAGATATCACAAAATATTCATAAGAACGATTTCTCCCAAACGCCCCTAAAAAAACACAAAAACAAGTGTCAAATCAAAATTACCGTCCGTTTGCCGCCCAAACGCCGTTGACAAAGGAAGTGGTCGAGCGCGGATGCGCAGTGGTGTCGGCAACGCCATATGTTGCATACTGTTGAAAATAAAGCCATGTTTCATCTGACCCCGTGTTTCAACTGGCCCCGCTCTCCCCTATTGGCAGTCTAATAGCGTTTACGGCATGTCTGTATGTCTATTCTGTGATTTTATATGATTTTTGGAACATATGCCGTTTTTGGTCGAAAACTCAGAAATCATGACGTCACTAAAACCTCGATATCTCAAATATTTTCCGATAGATTTTTTTTTTAAACTTTGTCACAATAAACTTCAATCAATTCCCTACAGGTAGCCAAAATTTGGCGCGCCTGCGGCGCGCCGTTTTTATGCTATGGCCCGGCGAAAAAAGTGGGGGCGTTTAACCCCCCCCCCCCACAGCAACTCGTGGGTTAATTCCTTGTGCACTGTAGTGTACTTAAAACAAAGTTTTTCACAATAAAAGTTTTTTAGCTTTCTTTTTTTCAGAAAACGTTAAATTTTCATCGATTTTGGGCGCTTTGGGGAGTGAGGGAGGGGACCGAGGGGCATTTGCCCGAATGCTCCCGCGTCCAACGTCTTACGACGCACACTGCACACCAGTCGTTTCCGTCGATCCGCAGTGATGACATCACTGCGACGCTACTCGGCAGGTGCGCACCACCGGTGCCATCGATATCTCTCGGGACGGATGGTGCGTGTCACCAGCTGGTGTCACCCCCCAGTGGTGCCGCTCTCTGCGCCCCCCCCCCCCCCGTCATGGTTACAACTCAGTCGGTCATCCACGCACCAGCACGTGTGCCCTTCACTGCAGCCGGCGCCCCTCCCCAGCTCACGGCTCGATGGGTGTCGGTCGGCCACGGAGGAGCGTCACGGGTCTGTCAGTGTATGGAGGTGTGTGGCAGCGAGTGAGCCGGGCTGCGTGTGAGGTCGTGTCCTCGGGAGTTCGGATTCTCGTGGTGAGACGGTGTCAAATTGAAAGCGTTTTGGCGAGGTGATTGATGAAACGCGGCAGTTGAAAAGCGTGGATATTGATTGAGGAGGAAAAATCGGTCGTGGTTATACCTAACTATCTGTAAGAATCTTGGTTATAACAATGGTGGGAGCTCGGTCCACCTCCCGATCACGATTCTCGGTGATGTTTAATTTGGTCGTCATTTGCACCGTCTGGGCTGGACTTTTGGTCAGTGTTCGCGCCAACTCGAGCTCTTCTGTGAACTCTCCTGACCTCCACTCGACCCCAGCTGACCTGCAAATAGCTGAACTTCATGCTTCATTTGATCATGATCGTGACCTTGCGGAGCTGCGTCGGCTTTTAAGCACGCGTCCTGACCTCAGGTCAGTGCTGGAGAAGAGTAAGCTACCTGATGCTGTCGACAGTCTGGAATTTGTTGGAGACAACGAGTCTCTCCCATCTGAGGATGAGAGCAATACAATTGAAGATATCTTTGAAACCCTGAAGAAGCCCACATCATCTGATGCGTCTGATCAGACCGGCTATCTGTCGACGAATTTATTTTTCTCTCCACTGTTCTCGCAGCCAAGTAATCCTAACATCAGTAAATCGCACAAACTAAACAAGGATAACAGCAGTGCAAGCGACCGTATCGATGACAACATCGGTAAGCATGACAAGTCATCACCGGTGGAAAATGGTACCGAAAGAAACGAATCTTCAATTTCAATTCAACCCAAGAAGGATACTTTTGACATCGTAGATGCCCAGTCATTTGTTAAATCCCCCTCGAAAGGCATTAGGGATGGCAATGGGATAACAATCCATGGAAATCTGCCAACCGCTTATCCCCACGGCAAGGCAACAGCTCGTGACTCTATCAAACGTTATCCTCACGGGGCATTGGACATTCGAGACATCAACAGCACGCTCAAACCAAAACTGAACGAAACAGTCATTCACGACGAAAAATACAAAGGCCATCCTTCAAGATATGGAACTGAAGATCTTGTAGTGAGAAACTACGTCGTAAACGGGATTAAACGTGGCGTGGGCCTTGAACAGACAAGAGACGACAAGACTGAACACATTCATGAATTTAAAGACGATACATTAGATGACTCTAACATTGAGATCCCAAAAAACGTCTTCAACACTCACAATATGTCTGTTGATAACGTGGAGAGATCCCCAAGTCATCCAAATAATTCTAGCTTGTCAACGAGTGAACACCAGAGTCACATGAAACTAATGGACGATATAGTTTTTGTTCAACCGGACTTCTTCGGGAATGGCAAGCCTGGAGCACTTCCGGCACCACATGAAAATCCGGACACATCCGAATCGGAGCCTAACTCTCTGGTTGTAGAAGCACCAGAAACCGACTCTGTTGAGCTCCCCACCCATCGTCACGAGCAGACAGAGAATATATCGGTGACAGCCGTCGACCGAGACCAATCGTCAGCACTACAGGCGATCTCCGACAAACAGCCAGGGATAGAGAACACGGAGGACCCAGAGCAGTCAGCTATTGACTTCCGTGACAGCTCCTCAAGCACTACCACCAGTTCTCCAGCAGAGCTCAAACTAGATATAAATACCAACCACGAGCTGGAACTCCAGCTTCACCAAGTCGCGAAACAAGAACTACAGGTGCAAGACAAACTACAGGATATTCCAGGGGTGATATTTGAACAACACGAACCTGTTTCAAATGGTGTTTCAGTAATCGAATCAAATTTAAATGATCTTCCCTCCAGTGATGTATCCCCCAAACAGATTAAGGAGCCCAAATTGCCAAATACTAATGAGTCTGGATCCCAGGATACCCTGGAATCTGGCTCCGAACATCCAGATTCCACCGATGAGGAGGACTTTCCGTTCTCGGACATCCTGGGGCGCGGCGGTGACCTGCTGAAGGGGGTCGTCGTTTACACCATCGACCCATTCGCTGCCAGAAGAAGAGGTGAGTAGGAGACGATTAGACACTGCACTGCGCACATGTCCGTCACATTCGTTTAATTTTACATTAAAAAAGGTGTAGGTATGTCTTAATGCTTTGATATTTTCGTTAGAGGGACCCTCCCACCTTAACATTAGATTTGAGTTGAGATAGCCAAAATGGGGTCCCTGGCTCACAATTACCGGTTTCGGCATTTACAACATCGAGAAATGCCTTAAATCGGAAATATTGAATTTCAAAATTGCAGCATTTTGATTCAGAGGGGCTAATGCATAGGAATACCCCTCTGAATGTGTGACGTCAGCGCAGATATCTAACGATTTTAAAATGTTTGACCAAAACGTTTTGTAGCACGCGGTGGTATATGCTGCTTAGCGCGCAACAAATGCCGCACTTTCAAATAAAGTCGCTAGGAACAGCGGAGATCCCAAAAAGTAAACAAAAGTAAAAGTCTAATATCTTGAAAACCGGTGAATATTTTTCGATGAAATTTGGTAGATATTCGTTTTTGCTCTTTCTGAACCGAGCGACATCACTTTCATGCCAATTCATTAACTTTTTTGAAGGTGGGAGGGTCCCTTTAAGTACTGCCTATATTGTTAGCTTGTGTTGTAATGAGAGTACCTTATTGCCTGGTGCTAATCCTAGTTTTATTTCCCACTCTCGGGCACCTTTTCAAACGTTTATGTTTGGCTATGAATTCCACAAGTGCTGATCAACGTCTGTAGAAAGCAACATTACAAACACAGACACTGCTGTAGCACACCACTCTGCCTGCCCGAATTCCCTAACACTATCTGAATGTGTGGAGACTGCAACAGCCCACACCACACTACCACCAATATCTGGAGACTGCATCGGAGCAATAGACAGTAGCACCACACTACTACCAATATCCGGAGACTGCATCGGAGCAGTAGACAGTAGACACCACACTAACACTTCATAACATCAACATGGAGACTGCAGTCTGCATTGTGCAGTAGACAGTAGCACACCACACTAACACTTCATAACAGGAGACTGCATCGGTGCAGTAGACAGTAGCACACCACACTAACACTTCATAACATGGAGACTGCATCGGAGCAGTAGACAGTAGCACACCACACTAACACTTCATAACATGGAGATTGGAGACTGCATTGGAGCAGTAGACGGTAGCACCACACTATCACCAATGTATAGAGACTGCATCGAAGCAATAGACAGTAGCACGCCATCACCAATATCTGGAGACTGCATCGGAGCAGTAGACAGTAGCACACCACACTAGCGCTTCATTACATGGAGACTGCATCGGAGCATTAGACGGTAGCACCACACCATCACCAATATCTGGAGACTGCATCGGAACAATTGACGGTAGCACTGAGAGCCCGAGAGCTCCTACGGCTCACACGACAGAAGCACCAATTTATTTTGAAATGGCCGTTCACTGAGACAGAACGACAAAATGGTTTGCGGAATGGAGATATGATTAGCATTTTCTTTTTGGACTTTTTTCTACTCTTCGTGGACGTTGGGGCTCTTGATATGAAAATTAATGCTTCACTTGATTACATTCATGTGATAAGATTTAGTTTTAGCGTATGCTCTACCGGTTTTCCTTTCTTATGTTCCGCAGTTATTAAAATTAACTGCTAACCGTGCGCAGTTAGAATTGTCAACCAACACTCGTTCAAACGTCAAACTCTATGAGTCCAGCGCCACGTCTGTTTTTCCAAAACTACCTTTACATCCCTTGTAAGCTTTCTCTTGTTTCGCTGCTTGGTGGTCCTCTTTCCAGGCCCACTATGAGCTAGGGTTATTGTTAGCATAATAATAGCCACCTACCGAGGCATGTGTTGTTGTGCCTCACCACGGTTTGTTGGAGAGAATCATTGACCTGCCCCTCCCCCCCCCCGTGGGCCTCCCACTCTGGGGAGCGAAACGAGGCGCATTGCGTAGCTCACCCCAATCGGGACCACGCTCAGAGTATGGGAGCACCCAGTGAGCTCAGCGGGGTGTGAACTGTGTAGGACCAATGTTCAGGCTGGTATATACAGCACCGAGCAGTTTAGTTCCGGTATGAACCGCGTGATGGCTCTGTGGTAACGATGATAGCGCGAGAAACGAAGGCCGTCCGCTGCGCAATGGGCGAAATAGCCGATTTTCATGCCGGCTAACTAGTGAAATTGGGGATTTCTGACAGCTGGTAGGTTTCAGCGGGCACGATGAATTTGCACCGAGATTTATTGTGCAATCTAGCTGTTCCGATGGTTGTGCCACAGTAGGGGAAGTTGGGGGAACGCCGAATACTTTTTTTCTGACGCCCGTAGCACGCAAGGTAGACAACATAAGCTATTCTTGTTGGCGTCATTCGAGAGGCCAGTCTTTTGCCTTTCAAACATACCAGGCGGATTTGATGAATTCGCATACCGTTAAGCGCACAAACAAAAAATATCAAAGAAGTGACTTTTTCGGCGTTGCCCCGGACTGCGGGGAAAGCCGAAAATGGGAGAAATGATCTACGGGAATGCCGACATTGATGTTTTGCCACTTTATCTCAAACTTTATCCAGAATTTATCAAAGCTGACACGCGTTTTAAGAGCTTGAGGACGCTTGGTGCACACTGGAAGTTATAATTGTGTGATATAATAAGAAAATGCCAGGTAAATAATTCCTTATAGGTAACAGGCCGTTGTGTCGGTTGAAAGTGTAATTTGTGTGACTAAAAATTCGCGTTGCTATTCTACAGCAGTAAAGTCCACGTAGCGTGCTTTAACGTGCGTAATTGCACGTTTTCGGCATTACCCCAGCCAGCCATACTTTCATTTGCAGGCCCATAACTTTTCAACGTGCCGTATAAATTTCAAATAGGCAGCGCACTTATGCAAAGACATGCTGAAGATTACTTGACCGAATTGGCCAGACAAACGGTAGCATAATGAGTGAGAAATGCAGCTTCAAAGGCGCATGTAGTACAAGGAACGCGTACCTTGAAAACACTCTTGGCGCCCTCACAGCCGAAGTATTCCGAATGACGACTCGTAACAAACATGCGATAATTGTAGTCACTTAAGCTTCAGAGCATCACTGACAGGTGGCATCCATGTCTTACGGTTTTCGAAATATCTCGAATTTCGGCTTTGCCCCAACTCCGGCATTGCCCCAACTTCCCCTACCATTTTAATTTCTATCAGTGACGGTTATATTTGGGTCTATTTTAATTACGGTGCGATAAACAAAGCATCAAATATGGCGCAACGTGTGCAACTGGTTGTAATATTTTATTCGTACATAGCAAAACCATTTTACTTGCCCTGAATATTGTAACCACAATTGAAAATAGTTCAGGCTTATTATAACGGCAACATGCTTTGCAGTAAGATGCAATGCTTTGATTACTCTAGAGCTTGGTCTGAAGATAGTTTCAAACATCATACTAGGTATGTATAATACTCAAACAGATATGGCAACCGTCGTTATAGCATTTATAAGCTGCCTTTTGACATTTTCCCAGGTGCAACATTGAGCTTGAACTAACCAATGTCCCTTGGTAACGTCGTAATTAAGCAATATCTCTGTTTGCAGGGGGTTGGAGGCCGGTGCCCTCGGGCCCGTCACCGGCTGTAGCCTCTGCTCGGCTCACAAAGGGGTCAGTCGGGGCCGATCGGAAGACAAAGGTCACGGCCAGGTCACGGGACAGCCTGTTCAGCTGTCACGGCCGTGAGCCCGGCTACTATCCGGTGCGACAGTCCGGCTGCCAGGTAAGTTCGTACGTTTACTATCCCGTCCAACATAAAGCCCTGCTACTATCCGGACTGTCGAATACTACTCGGTCCAACAGTTCAGCTGTCAGGTAACTATATAGGCATAGCCCGGTTACTAACCAGTCGGACAGGCGGGCACTACTATCCAGTCTTTTAGTCTGGCTGTCAAGTCAGTATACATAGCTTGGCTTTTATCCGGTCCGTCAGTCAGACTGTCTGGTAAGCATAGTCCGTTTACTTTCCGTTAAGACAGTCTGGCTGTCAGGTAAGAAGTGCCCAGCTAATACTGAGCAGACAAGATGTGGCTGGGCTGAGGCAACAGTGTGACATCGGTGGTAAGTTATGCGACTTAATTTCAGCCGGACTAGTGACATTTGTGCATTTTTTTACGAATTCATTTATAAAGTCAGTCAGATCGCTTACGATCACCAAACATCACTGAATGAGTCATACCCTGCGTCTTGGGATTTCATACAGCATACACCCTTGGATTGGATCTGACCCTTCAGACCCTTGGGTCTGTATATGAGAGGGACAACGGACGCAGAGCGCCCCCGCCTGTACCGTGAGTGTCACGTCAAGCGGAGGTTCTGATTCCGGCCTGGAGGTGGCCGAGGAGCTTCAACTCCACACTCCACAGGGATTGCTGAGGTGATCCTCGCGTATGTAGAGGGCGCCCCGCACCATCACCGTAGGCTACAGTTGTGAGAGCTAGCCATTTGTTTGTGGGGGAGGTGCTGTCATATGTTATGCAATCACCCAAGTATGTACAGTAAGTACGTCCAGTACTTGCTACCTAATAAATAGGTACATCTTCAGACCTAAAAGCTGTGGAAACAAGCTACACAGCCCTGATCACTAGTTTGATCGGTGACTTGTTAGGAACCAGCTTGGCCAGGACAGATAAATGAAAACAAATTTTTAAGGCTTCACTTATATTACACCTCTGCATACTGTGTGATACAAAGTATGTAAGCCATGCCTTGGAATTAACGTCTCAGAGAACAAGTAAAAAAGTGAATCGTATGGTCATGCTCGGCCATTTTATGGTACATATGGTTACAATTTAAAATACTGAGACAAATTTTTGGTGATCAGTCACAATCCTGCGTACCAACAATTTGCTAATTTAATGGAATATGCCGTTTTTGCATAGGTATCAATAATCTACGCATCACTAATCTAACTGTAGCCTCATCAAGTTTAGATACATAAACCCAGCACCAATGGCGGCTCGTAAGCAGCAAAAAACCAAGAACCAAGTACCATGAATTGTAATTCGGCCCCTTAGAACCAATTGTCCTTCAGCTCAGCAATTGTACATAGCTTTCATAAGAATCGCATATTGTTACGAGCCATGCAAGCAGGCATTTATAGCCCGACATATGCTGATGTCTATCGCTCGAAAACCTTCAAGTGACGACAGAAAAATGTTTGAAATTTGGTATTACGGTATCCAATGTCCAACGGAATGTTGATGAGCTAAAAGCGGTTGAAATGTTGGATTCCTCTGAAACCTTGAATATTAATGGTAAATGCATAATAATGTGATCGTTAAACAATCAGACTGCGTTTTCGTTAAGCAGCAATACGCATTCTTTTCTACTCTACGTTCTTATTGGAGAGTGGAAACGGATCCGTGCTGTCAGAGCTCTGCCACAGCTTTCAAGCCACTTCCCCTACGTGTTATCATTTTGGCACCGCAATTTGAGGCGGGTCGATGATTGTTCTCATTGCCTCATTGCCCATTGCCAACTCTGCATGCTAACCGAAGCATTGTCGCACATGTAAACATATTGACTGGGAAAAGGGCTAATGGGTGCTAATGATCAACCTGTCTATCGTGATGAAAATCGCACCTCACCATACGAACACCTATATTTTTATAACATTCCGCCTTTTATCGACAGGTGTACTACCACTGTACCGCGGACGGCAGCAAGTTCCAGTACCGCTGCGGAGGCGGCACTGCCTTCAATACGCAGACGAAGGTGTGCGACCACATCTACAACGTCGTCTGCGACAAATTCGGCACAGCAGAGGCAGCGTCGAGCTCACCGCCCTGATCAGGGCAAGTGGCAGCTCATCGGTGTAGATCTCTCGTGTAGGCCTCCCGCCTGGCTCACCCATGTAGCTCATAGCTCACCCGTGTAGCTCTCAGGTATAGCTGAAGATCGCCGCCCTCATTAGTGTTAGGTGCAACCATAGGCAGATCCAGAAAGGCGGCCTCGGACGTTGCGAGGGGCATGTCCCCCAACAAAATTCCTCCAAATTAAAAAAAACTTCTCGGATTTCGATTTCTTATGCACTGCTGTGCAGTTTAAACAAAACTGTTCCCAATAAAAGCTGTTAAGTTTCTTTTTTTAACGTCAAACTGTGATTCCTAGATCCGCTAATGGGTGCAACTCGCCAATGTAGCTCACCCGCCTAGCTCACGCGAGTGGCTCTCCCGCCTAGCTCATGCGTGTGGATCCCCGCCTAACTTGTCTGCGTAGCCCGCTCGTGCACCTCGCCGTGTAGTTTGCCGCCCTCATTAGAGCGAGTCCTTTTATTTGCTGTTTCATGCCGTGACTTTAATGCTGTTTGTACTGCATTACTCGTGTTGATAGTTAATCCGTGATATTAAATGACGCAGCTGATATGAAAAAATGAGAACACGATGGTAACACTTGATTTGTTGGAACTTGTACGGTGTTACGCATCAAATAAACGTTTATGTCCGTAATGATTGGTAGCCGACTTATTGCAGCTGGCGAAGTGGACCTCGATGACAGATTGTTTACAAACAGTGCAATCAGGAGCAAGTCTGTCGTATGGGGTCTCAGAGTAAGCATATTTGGACTGTAAGCTTCATGTTATCATACGTGTTCACTATCAATGACCATTGGCAAGCCTTCATGAATTTTGCCAAGGACGAGATACCGGATATACTGTCTGCAAAATTCAGGGCCATGCGATGATCTTCGATACGTCAGCGCATCTGACACCATAGGTGTTAGATTGGCAGAATATTCGCGGAGTAATCCATCTGCGGGCTGAGACTGCACACCCAGCAGTCACCCGTTCCTGATTCAATCAATCGTAATCCGCCATAAACTCAGCGCAGACTGGCTGATTCAGCTTCTGACTGCATTCACCGAACTACTGAAGTAAGCTGTAAGGCGTGAGCTGTCTTCAGTTATCATCGACGTAATTAGCATACGGGGTGTTTCAAAAAGTGTCATGGTTTCGAACATCCAGAATCAAATACACGCTACTGCGCATTAGCTGTCTTCAGCAAAAGTAGACATGGTAAATCAAAGACAGCAGGCTGATTAGAATTGCAAAATCCACGGTGACTATAAATAGCAATTAGCAAAATCTTATTTTGATAGCATTTTCTAACATCACCCTCCGATTTTTTTCAAAGCTGAATAGAAAACATAATCATGTCGCAATTGATTATACCAGTGGGCAGTGGCCGACGGTATTATCATTTCTATTATACCAGTGATCCGACAAACCCATCTCTTTAGGTCTAAAAATTGTAAGGCTAGTTAACTCAACACTTAACTCCTCACTTATCCTACCCAGCAATGCATCTAGATCACAGAGATTCAGCACAATGCGGAGCAAATCCAGCCCGGATGTGCAGATTCCAAGAAACCAAGTTCGTTGCACCCATTCTCTCAGTGGAGAGCAGGACAAAGACGACAAACATGATATCACGATATGACAATAAATCGTCCCAGCCCTGTCGATCTCGACTGTCGTGGTCCGGGAGGAATGGGAAGATGCTCCAAGAACTAACCGCAACAAGTGATGCAAGGGGCTTCAGGAGGTGGCATTAGTGGATCGTATGCGAATCGAAAAAGTCAACACATCCTGCAGGCAAACTTGTGAGCATGGCGATGGCGTTAGTCTACCCGGTAATAATTGGCCATTTTCGTGGACATTTGCGGATCGTCCATTGTCGACTTACATTGTTATATAAAACTGCACTTTATTACTTTATGGAAGTATGTTTTACCTATGTAACTTCCGCAATACCATAAACACACCCATGACCTTTGCCATGCGCCTAATCTTTCAGCCAGAGAACATGCATTATGCAGTTACGCCGATAATGTGTTGAATGTTGATCCCATGCGAGCCATTCCTTGAAACATCCCTTCTCACCAGTGTCCGTACCTTATAAACCGGCTGGCTTGCTGTTAGAGCCGCGCAGGGGCACCAAGAGAAGAGCTGCACCAAGGTCGGTATCGTCACAGTCCCACCTGCCTGCATCAACCGACGTCGTGGGCGCATCACCGGCTTATCTCTGCTCAGCGTCGCCCCTGGTGTCCGACCCGTGCCCATGACCCTCCGGAGGGTGCGGTTATCGGCGTGTATCGGCTCCGCGCCCCCCCCCCCCCCGAGATGGACTGAACAGAGCGGGTGCTCATGTCGGCTGGCGCTGTGCCCGTCATGTCGCTGTCGTTGTTTAGGTGAGCAAACGGTCGGTGGTGGGCTGCATGGCACGGATTGCAAGGCACCTTCAAAGATGCAGTGGATGACTAAAAATGAGGGCATGGTTATTGATGTGTTTTTCTTGAGAGTACCTACGTGGTTCATGTTGAAACGTTCAACTGCCGGTAAAATAAAATAAAAATTACCCGGAAACTCAAAAATGCTGCATAATAAACAATCACATGTACGTAATCTAAATGCCAACCTTATCTTTTATTATCTTTACAATTTCTTGGCAATGCTTATAAACTCCACAAACGCCTTCATTCCGTTCATGGGTCATCAGGTACAGTCTGTCTTATAAGCACCGCGCAAAGTGACGGTGGATCCATCGAGCCTGACTGAGGAAGGGCCTGCTAAATTTGGGTCACCGAAGCAATTGACATCCTCGTCCATTCCCTAGGTCAATTGTCGGTAACTTTCAAATTAAGGCAGGCCCTTTCTCGGTCAGGCTTGATGGATCCACCGTCACTTTGCGCGGTACTTTTAACCCGCGCACCGACGGGGGTCTGCGCCAACTTCGCACCGACGGGGGGGCGGATGACCGCCCCCTGATATCTCGAGAACGAAGCAAGATAGCGACAAGCGGTAAACGGCATCGGATACGCACGGACAAGGTCTACAATTTTTACTCATGTCATTTTCAGGTCAGGTCAAAGATGACGTCACAGGGGTCAAAAAAGTCAAAATGGCGGCGCTAGGTATGGAGAGAGTTTTTCTCAAATAACTTTCGAACTAGTCAATATAGGAACAAACTAAGGACATCATCGTGATCCTCTCGTCAATCCGTATCGAATGATATATGTTGACCTCGAAAGGTCAAGGTCAAAGGTTGACCTCAGGTCACGTGACCTCGAGGACATCATGTATATCATTCGATGAGCCTTGAGGAGCTGAACACAATGAGACCATCCGCGCGGCTGTATCTTGTTTCTGTACGGAGTTATTGGCAAAAAACCTTTGGTGACCTTTGATGACGTCACATGACCTTACAGCTGCCCAACAGCAAAACAGACCTCAAGGTAGTGAAGGTTGATCGTATATGAAGTCATGTATGGTATATGGGGCCATTCCGACCCGTTTTAGTGGTAAAAACAGGGAGTTGATTTTTCCCCCATTTTGGCTTATAATGGGGAGGTCGCGAAATTGACCTGACCTTAGGTCACCGACATCACAATTCCGAGATATACAAATTGTAGCTACTAATGACCTAATAACATCCTGCGACTTTCAAAGGCCTCCGACATCTACTGTAGCTCTGGCACGGTGACAAAGTTGCAAAAAAGTGACTTGAGGTTGGGTCATTCAAAGTGACCTGGTGACCTGACCTTAAAAGTTAGGAGGTTCAAACTTGCACACCATGTGTAAGATTGATGAGAGAATAGTCGTACCAAATTTCGCGGCGCGTAGCGCCGCGGTTTTCCCGCTATCCGCGAAAAAACCTCAGGGGGGGGGCGGATATCCGCCCCCTCGTCGGTGCGCGTGTTAAGACAGACTGTACAGTCTGTCTTAAAAGTACCGCGCAAAGTGACGGTGGATCCATCAAGCCTGACTGAGGAAGAGGCTGCTATAATTTGAAAGTCACCGAACCAATTGACCTAGGGAATGGACGAGGATGTGAATTGCTTCAGTGACTCAAATTTAGTAGGCCCTTCTTCGGTCAGGCATGATGGATCCACCGTCACTTTGCGCGGTACTTTTAAGACAGACTGTACAAGTGTACAGTATATCTAAAAAGTATGTCCCCTGGTTTGGCTCTCCCACAGGAGGCGAATCGGTAACTTGGCTGAATCCCAGTTGCGGCACCCGGCCGCCAGGGTCGCTGCTGCGCGAGCGGCCTTGACCGCTCGCATGTCATTGGCAGTTCGGTCCCTCCCCATCTATACCGAGGTGGGGAGGGGAGAAGAGGGGAAGAGAGGGGAGGGAGCGGCACTCGCTCGGCACTGGGCCATGCCTGGCTGACCCCGCGCTCCCTCGCTGACCTCCGTCCTGCCCTCAGGCGAAGATCGACTTCCTCGGCCCGTAGCGGCCGAGCGGAAAACCGAGCTCGCGGGGCGCGACTCCATTGCCCCATCTTATAAATGAAATGCTGTCGTATTCACGGCATTAGATAATGTCGTATTCACTGCATTTTACCACAGCAGTGGATGTGGTAAAATGCAGTCCAAAACAAACGGAAGCACACGATGGTGCATAATGCGCCCTCCCATTCAAATAAGGCCGCCCACTTCAACAGATGGTGTAGTTTTTTAGGGCGTAACAGATGCAAATCACTACCGAACTTTTTTAGTTCGGGCACTGGGACCGTTAATATACAATTGACTGAAATGCGTGAAAACCATTTTGCATTTAATATCCGTTTTCTGCACCCAAACTTTAGCCAGTGACGCCCTGTCCATTCTGAAGCGTTCATGAGATTGGTCCCAGCACCCGATTTTATATGAGAAAGTCGTTTAAAAAGCATCTTATCCCTAACCAATTTATTTATTATGGCCATTTTTACAGGACGTCTATAGAGCTTTGACTTTGACATTTCTTCCTCTTTCAGGAGCAACGTTTAACCCTCACCAGGTTTCAGGTTTTCTGAATACCGAGGGGGCATTGGGGGGTTGGAAGTGAGGGAACAACCCCCTTCGCCGATTCGCCCCTAATTGAGCTAGAGCCTCACGAAAGAAACGATCGTGTCCGTCGTTACGAAATGCAGCGATTGGTCTCCGATTTTAAGGACTAGGGTCAGCCGATGACTTCTGAGGTCAGGTCAAGTGGTCCAAGGCACAGGTTCGGTTTTTTGGTAAATAACTTCGCTAAAAGTGATCGCAGATCCGCGATTTTAGCAGCATCGTGTTTGTCTAGCTCAGGCGTGTCGAATGGTATACTTTTTCTTCGGGTGAGATCAACTTAAGGTGTTAACTTTGGGTCAAGGTCAGGTCACAGCCCGTCAGGTCACGAAGCTGGTCAAAGGAGGTCATATTGCATATCAATCGATTCGGCAGGTCTTTCCATGTCCATTAGTGGCTTTATCGACTCGGTAGCTTTAGTTGATCGGGAGTTATTGACGAAAAACAGATGAGCCAAAAGGGTTTTGTCTTATAAGTTGACCCTAGGGCCTAGGGCCTTACAATGGTCTTGCCCGGAAAAAAATGTATATATTTTTTGTATACACTGTGCATATTTCTACTATCTGGCGCGGCTGAGCATGACAAACGTAATACCACCGAGCCGCCTTCCCCTGTGACCATTTTGCGAGCTTAATCAAATCCCGACCTTGTTTTTCCCTGGCCATTAATGTTCTAACTTCTAACCTTACGGGTAATTGTTTGAGCGCGGAAGATGCTGAATCTTGGTTAACCCCATACTTATCATGTGATAAAGAACGTCAGTGTTAGAAAGTTAATTAACAATTTAATTTAGGATAGTTTAATTCAAGTCGGTATGAATCCGACCTGAAAATTTACTAGGTGGGTTTTGCAATTCAAGTCGGTATGAATCCGACTTGAAAATTTACTAGGTGGGTTTTGCAGCGCTATTTGTTTGGCATGTAATTATAAATCATTGCTAATTTCGATCCGGATATAGTTATTCAATGCTGGCCTTTGCGTCCTCAGAAAAGTTGTTTATAATCATGAAGGCTTGCATTGACCCATACTTTCGATTTTTCAGCACCATTATTCGCCGTAGTTGACCAGGTGTTTTTCTTCAGCTCTCCCCTGAATCATTTGGCTTAGACCCTTGGCGCATCACCCGTGCATCGCAAGACGCACCTTCCACACACAAGTTCACGATCCCCACGAACCCACATCAGCGTCCGTTCGCTTGGTGTGTGACCCCTTGACCTTTGGCCGCGGCAACTGCCAGCTTGCCGGAGCACCCCTCCCTACACGCGCTGCCCCGCCCGATCCCCTCCCTCTCTCCCTCCCCCCCCCCCCGGGGTCGTGTCACGAAGGTTCGGGCTTACGCTACTACCGGCCGCTGCGCAGCTGTCACCTACCGCTTGGGAATGTGTGGTCTGGTGCGGATTCAGCCAACTACCGGCTCGCGACACCAGCGCCACGTAGTGGCGACGGTACATTCTTTTTAGACATGCTGTACAGTCTACTAGCTAGCATATGTAAATTGGCTGCTAACTTACCGCGAACATAGGGCAAGCTCTCCTCGTTTCCCAGCGAACACCGTCTCCGAGAGGGCTTCAGAGCGACGTCTCCTGAAGCGCCTGCTGAGACGATGGGCAGGAGACGACCGAAGAGCGGGGGGGGGGGGGGGACGTTCGACGCTGAGCGGGGGCGGGGGCGGGGGCGGGGGCGGTGCGCGGCAGACCGCGGCCCGGAGACGCCGAGTCCCGACCCGGGCGTCAGTCGGGTATCAGCAGCCGCCCCGGCGGGACGACGCGACCTCTCGCCGTCAGCGACTGTGCCGACAGTGTGGTGACCTGCGCGGGCTGCAGGCTCAGAGCGCCGCAGCCCGGAGACGCTGACGGTGGTGGTGCCTATACTGACGGCTGTATTCACCAGGCCTGAAAGACCACAGGAGTCTAGAAGACCCAAGCTAACTCGCGGCTGCCCAGAACCCCGAGTGCGAAACCGATATTAATTTGTGGACGTCCAAATCAGGTACGGCTCAGTTTCAAATAGGAATATTTTACCCACGGATATGTGCCTCTCTTTTGAAAGTCATTTGACGTTTCCAAAAGATCGCCAACAGTTTTCTAGAATCACGTTCGATAAAGACGTCCTAGGACAATGAAAACATATTTGTTGTAGTTGTGTCAGCAAAATTGACCGAGTGATGTGCACCAAAAATACCCGAAGGTTGTTTCTTCATTAGACAAACACTATTCTTTAGAATTGTGTTTTTCTATTGAAAAACAAAATGAGGGTGTTTCCATTTCGGGATAGGATATGTGTTGTTTGTCAGGGTTTGACTTATATTCCTCAGCCTATGCTTCTTTTTATGTTGACCTATAGGTCAACAATGTGACTACTTCATGTCACATTCATGTTAAATGAGTTAACTACACCACAAGCTGTCGTATTATCAAAAACGTCACTGGTTTTTACATGGAAAAATTTCGATGAAAGCTCATGAAATTCTTCACCTTCGGTAACTTCTGGTGACCTAACATTGGATGCGACCTAAAAATATTTGAAGTACATTGATATTTGATAATGACTTAAACCCTCGCCCGTATAAGTGTTTTGCCAGCCGCGAACGTATAAGGCGGGGGAGGGGACCCCCCTTGCCGTTTCGCCCCTGATCGAGCTAGAGCTTCGCGGAAAAACCTAGCGTGCTGCCCGTGACGAGAGGAAGCCGATGATAACTAATATTAAGGTCCTAGGTCATTGGTTGACCTTCCAGGTCAGGTCAATGACCTAAAAGTCGGGAAAATCAGGACCTGTTAAAACGTCGTAAAGTATGGCTACAATGTTTTTTTCGGGATGCTGATCACGAATATCACGTAGTTTTGATCACAGATGACGTGACGTCTTCATGCATTTAGGCCAGGTCGGGTCAGGTCAGGTCAGGTCAACCACTAGGCGTTTTGCCGGGTATTCGCAGTAGGTGCCAACCGCCTCTGAGAGCTTCGTAACATGTTACGAAGGCACCAAAACTACTTCGTAAATTTTCAAATGGTTGCTAAATTCGAATTCAGCTCCAAAAACTAGCCCAGAACCATGTAAAACTCGAAAAGTGATCCGAGGTCATCAAAGGTCAATGACCTGACCTAACCTTCAGGTGACTTTGACATCCACCCTAATGCATGGCAGCAACATCATATCCCATGTTTGAATGCTTGAAACCACGAAAAGACTGCAAACGCGCGGCTAATGCGAGCCGACATACGCCGACGGCCGAATCACGATTCCGGCCAAACATGGTCTCGAAAAGTAGGTCACAGGTCAAAGGTCATATTAGGGTCAGGGTCATGAAATTTCCAGGGTAGGTGCAAAATTGATAAACGCAAGGGTACCTACCTACTGTAAGTTTTTTCGCGATCAACTGCTTTTTACGCGAGTTATTCACGAAAAACCGACGGGGTCCGTTCGACCCCCCTATACGGGCGAGGGTTAACGGACGTTTCGAATGCTGTTCAACAGTAACACTTGCCGTTACGTAGAGCAGGAGAACATCCAAAAGGGGCGTTCAATGCACCCCCTTCCCTAGCCTCGATGTGCTATTGATTTGTTTGGCAGCCACGGCAAGGGTCAATTAAATGAGAAATTTGTGATGCGTTGCAGAATGAACCTAAAATAACTTCAGATTCTGATGTGTCTCTTTTGTTGCTCATGTAGACGCGTTATGCGAACTATCTTGTAAGGTATCAGCATGACTCGATTTCGAATAATTCAATGTGAATTGTTGCCTGTTGTTGCTTATTGCTTGTGGGTGCAAAAGGTTCAACTATGTACATTCTGGTACGATAGTGCACTAAATCATGAAAATGATATGAAATTTTTACTGGTTGATTATTTCTTTATTCCCTTATTCCTTTCTAGCAGTACAGCAAGTTCTTGGCTGATTTCAACATCGCTACGCAGTCTAGTTCAAGCTATTGATAATTTTTCAGTTCACGGAACGTCGGTGTTTGTCATAACTCACGCTTCTCATGTGTCAGATTATCCGCAATAGCAAACTTGTTCACCAAGATCAGGAGCGACAAACTTTCACGGCTTCTGCGAATCTGGACGGAGCTTCCACAGACCTCTCTCAAGGCAGACCGGTGTCAACCGCTGAATTATTCTGCTATCGAACACCACAAACGTGCGTTATCTCCCGATGAGTGTTCGTAAAACCATTGTCAGAGTACCTTTTGCGTAAGGATTAGGGTCATGTATGCAGACAGTTGTTGGCTCATCAACGCATTAGTATTTACGTGGAGGGTTTGGCGGGATTGAGATGTAACCGTGTCCTGCTGTGCGCGGCACACTCATTGGTCTGAGCTGTCGAAACCCAATCATCTGATTGTCACTTTAGAATGCTAACGGCGCCAGGTTTTCATCTCATTTACATCACAATGGCGTGAGTTTGAATCTCATTAAGAAGGTAATTTCGTCACGAGAGGCTGGCAAATTGGTCGAAAGTTGGACATGCTTTCGTTATTGGCCCTATCACTGCAGTGCCGTAACATCCGCCGGTCCACTGCCCTCTCATATGTTAGACTAAAACAAATTAGCCCGTCATCAATAGTGTCAAAAAGGTACGAGCTCGTATTTCAGTCGCTCTTTATTCATGTGTAACTATGTGATTGCCATTAAGCCTTAGGTATGTAAATAGCGATATAGAAGACTTATAGGTGGTGATGCTCTCAATTGAAGTGTGTGCTGTGCACATCACGAGGTGTCTTTTCTTGTCAGCAATCATTCCATACAGTACCTAGAACGTGTCTTTTTGCCCTAAGCCACACGGACGTATAAATAAACTATTTAATTATACGTTTAATTATACGTCCGTGCTAAGCCATCAATGCGATCACTTCCTTCAACGGTAAAATAAAATGTTTTGCACACGAAATGGTAACGATAAATCGAGTATGATCTACAGATATATTCTGCCTAATTCTAATCCCAGGCAACCATTACAGTTGTATTTATCATTGATTTTCTGCACCATGATCCAATTTATCACCGGCTTTACTTATCTTCGATCAAAACAACACGACCATGCCTTACCTGTGGCCTTGAATCTTTTCACAAAAAGCGGCGGAAAACGAATGAACCACATCAACACCGCCATCTCTGATCGCCAGCAATCAGTGTCGACTCGGCTCCCCCAATCCGACCGCTGATCCGTGCAGCTCTCTGACGGTGACCTAGCTCTGTCGAGCGGCGGCAGGTCGTTCGTCAGAAGCACTCCGCTTCATCTGGCGGCGCTGTTGCCTCATCGGACGAGCCCTGGTGATTTAGTGCAGCGGCCGCGCCGGCTCCGGAGATGTAGAGCGAACCGGCGGCACGGTCAGGTCAGTCGAGCGGCTCGTCACGTCTCTACAGAACGTCACGTCACGTCCAGCAGAGCGTCACGTCACGTCTTCATGTCGTGATTAGGGCCGCGAATCGCCGGCTGGATCCGTGCGAGCTTTGAATTACGGACGGGACACGACTGGGAGGAGATGTCTGAGTGTTGTAACAGCCGAAGCTGGGTTAACGAGAAGGTCAGATGTTCGGAGCTCGTCGGCAGAGGATGCCTGGGCTGCTGACAGCGGTCAGGGGCGGTGAGAACTCACCGAGGAACGCTTGGAGTAGGTACGGAGTCGTGGGACATTTGTGAAAGGCCGGCTATTTGATTGTTAAACATTTTCGAATGGATTGTTATTTGGGCACATTACTTGGGATGTTTAGTCTTAAAAAAGGAAGGGGAGTTGAAAGGTATACTCATCGGCTATGACATCTGGACACTTAATTATGCACCTGTTAACTTCACAGTGAGCTCAACGGTTAAAGCCACAGCGGCAATACGTTTCCCTCGTGAATGGTTACATGAATTTGAAGTGAGGTCAACGTTTCAAGTTGATCGTTCAAAGTTCAAGAATGGATTATATACCTAATACGAACTGCATGTGATATGTTACTGAAAATCCCGAAGCTCAGTAAAGGCTAACCCCCCGAAACATCTGCATGCGATTGCGAGCGTGCTTCATGGAAGTTTCATGACTTACCCGGTCTACAACCGGTAACGGCACACTGCGTGTTAGAGAAGTGGCCGACAAGTATCCCAGATTGCGTTGTTTTTTTTAAAGGTGAGATTAAAACTTTTACTGTACCGCTCATAACCTCTCACGATCTGAAAAGGCTTAACAATCCGGATTACGAGTTTTCACTTCGAATGATTATGAAATAAGACATCATGATTGATTAGATAAAGTTAGAGCATCTGAAATGAGTGTCTCATGCGACCTGCCTGTCGCGTACCCAACCCGTCTGCATCCGACCAAAAGCCGACCAACCCGCAGCTGACAGCACGAATGCGAGGTTTCAGAGGTGGGCACGGCAACAACCTTCAGTGGAAGCGCGGGTCAAGAAACTAATGAACTGCGCTCGTTATGCGGTACGTACATCAGGAATTGAGCTAATGAGTTTTCTTGCCGATAATATTGACATGTTTTTGCAATTTATTGTAAATTAGTATCACGTGCTTCAAATTACTACACATGCATTAACGACAGTTATTTAGGAACGTGACCGCTTAACAGTGCAACTGGTCAAATCATTGTCAGGTCATGACCCAAATGAGGTACACTTGTAAATCTAAACCACTCGCGATCCACATCTACAGCATAATTGAATCTGTCGTGCAATCACTAGCAATCACATTTTTAGGATCCAGACTGTCGATTGGCTTATTTCTAGAAGCTGAGCCGCTGACATTGTACTGACAGATGATGGCTCATTTTAGGTCAGCAGTCAGCACAAAAAAAAAAAACTTATCATCCTATGATTAATTGACACTTTCAGCAGAGTGCACCAAACAAATCACACATATTTCACCTATCTGCTAAGATCTTGAGCTATTTTCTCAAATACGCTTTGCACTAACTGTAAGGTGCGAAGTATCGGTGCAACTGCATTAGAATAAAGCAATGCGCTTCCTATAGATCCCTCTGTTGACAAAACCGAGGGGTGGCCCTCCTAATTCCGGTCACCGTTCGCCGCCCTTAATGGGCTGCCAGCTGCGTATGCAAATGATGCCTCGGTGCTGCATCCCAAGTGGCTCAGACTCCTTTGCGTAACCTGCGACCCATGGGGCATCGGGCGACGCGCCCAGACCTTCCGGTCAGCGCCCGCAACTGTCACGACGCCCTGATACGCCACGACGCCCCGATCCGTCACGACGGCGCATCTGGCTCAGGGTTTCCCAGGCGTGCCGTCCATCCGTGCCGTCCATCCGTGCGCCGTCCGTGCGTCGTCCGTCTGCCCGTCGTCCGCGTCACATCTGTCTGACGCCGACCCGCTCCGCGCCGTCAAACTCAATCAGCCGGTACCACACGGCGCCCCGATTCCCTCTCCTCGCGCTGTCTCTACCTGTCTGTCCCTCCGTCGCGCCGACGGTCGTCGCTCCGGATCACGCCGCCCTTGGTCCGGCCGGCGGCCACATTGGGAGCAGTCGGCCAATGTCGCCCCCGACGGCTGATGACTGGCTTCCGTCGCGGCGCGACCGCGCTGTGCACCCGGCCGACACGCGCCGGGCTTTCACCACATGGTAGAGAGACGTGATACCGACAACCTACCCTCCTAAACACTGCTTTCTGGCATGTTCGGCGATATTCACTGGCTTCAGTGGCGAGTGACGCGAGTCGAATGGGTGTTTGTTTTTTCATCATTGGTTCTGTAGTGAATCGTTTGATAATGTGAGCAATGAGCATGGCCAGAGCCAGAACTAATGGTCAATTATTGACTGGTTTATGCTTCTTGTCATAAAAGGTTCCACAACTGATCGTTTCTGATCTAATCTGACGATAACCACCTATCTGTGATGGCTTTTGTTTGTCACTTAATAATTTCATTATTTTACATGAAATGTTTAAATGACTTATTTTGTAACCTGTCATGGGCAACGAATACCTATCAATTAACGCAATCTATTTATTGACTTTAGCGCCCAATGGATAAAGCACTAAACGAACTATATATTTTAGTATGTGTTGACCCTCAGTGCCTGGGTACATACTACATTTATTTAAAAAATCACTACTTTTTTAACATCAAGCAATAATTTTTAAATCAAGAACACTTATCTATTCACACATCTTGTTTGCACACCGTCGCTTATTCCATCTTCATGACTGTAAGCGATAATGCCACGAATGCCGACTAAGGCGATCACGGACAGAGTGTCGCACCAACCGTGTTGCAACAACAGCAAGCCACTTTGTGCCTGACTGCAGGTGACGACGAAAAGAGGCAAAGCTGATAACGAAGACTCAGTGTGCTTCGACTCGAACGGCTTAGCGAGTCCGCTTACCCGGCTGAAGTGAGCCATTCCCCACTTTTAGTATCCACTCTTTTGGGGTACGCAATCGTTGGCATGCGGCAAGTGAAAGTTTGTGTTCAGCCTTGCCTGTCTGCGAGAGTAAAGTGTGGAAACAAACAGCTTTATCCGCTGAACAGAATAATTCTCGGAAAAAGTTATCGGCTCCCTGCAGCGTTCGAGTGTGTGACAAACAATAAATGATAAATGCCTATGAGGCCGGCGCCGTGGCCGTGTGTTCCGATCCCATTCACCGCAGCTCAGCTGTACATTGACGCTAATACCGCGCCTGCATGTCAGACGATAAACAAGCCAGTAAACTCGAAGTAAGCTACACTGACCTCTCCAGTTGAGATCTAGCGAATATATGAAGGCTGCAGCCTTTTGACGCAATCTTTCAGACTTCAGACCTATTTGTTGATTGTTAACATATGGGACATGACCGAGCCGGTAAGAAAAGGAGAGAGAGAAAGAGAGAGAATGAAAGACAGAAAGAAAGAAAGAAAGAAAGAAAGAAAGAAAGAAAGAAAGAAAGAAAGAAAGAAAGAAAGAAAGAAAGAAAGAAAGAAAGAAAGAAAGAAAGAAAGAAAGAAAGAAAGAAAGAAAGAAAGAAAGAAAGAAAGAAAGAAGGAAAGAAGGAAAGAAGGAAAGAAAGAAAGAAAGAAAGAAAGAAAGAAAGAGTGAAAGAGAGAGAAGCTTAAGTTGGTTGGTGTGAGAACTTAGAAGAATGAGGGCAGATCACAGAGGTCGGGTGTTACAATAGTTCAGTGTTTCCGGGCTTTGAACTGTCAAATGCCATTGCATACGAGCAATTGAGGCATTTAAAGACATGATGTGGACGTGAATAGTACTTTATGCGACCTTCACCTCGTTTAAATGCATTTTATGTCTCGCTCGACTTGTTTAAGCACGAGTTTATAAATGAACGAGTGAAACGAGTTCATTTATAAACGAGTGCTTAAACAAGTCGAGCGTGACATAACATACATTTCAACGAGGAAAGGTCGCATAAAAGATATTTAAATGATTTTTCCCGCCGATACGTCAATAAAGTCATCTTTGAAAAATAGTTGTGCAGGTGCAGCGGATCGGTACAAAAGGAAGAATAACATTGTTAGTAAATGAAAAAACAAAGAACTTATAATGTAAGACGAAAACCATACAATTTTCCATCCTCTTCCTTCCCCTCACACTTGGGGAAAATGTGGGAAACCGGGGTTATGGGTGGGGGGGACATTAATACACATGTGCTGAATAGGAGCCGCAATTCCATCAGCATATAACCATCCATTTCTGTGTGCTCCTTGTGTCAAGTATGAATACAAACACGGTCAAATACTTGACTTATCACAGAGGACTCGGATAGGACTCGGATATGGTGATAACTTAATAGTCAATGATTATATTCGTGTCACCCGACTGTTGTAGGACACTGTCCAGTGTCCATTGTTCCTTGGTCGGCATTTTGCTCTAAACGAAGCAGCTGTCCTTAATTTATTTGAGAAGATATATGGTTTGCGGATGCATTTGTCACCCACTTCCTCATAACAGGGAGCATAAGGCACGGTACAAAATATTATCAAAGTTTTGAAGCGTGCCTGCTAAAATACGCAATTGGTAGGGCTGTTTAAATGCCATCACCGGCAGAACTGGTCAATTCAATATGTTAAAAAAACTTTCTATTGATCGATGTGCACGAATTTTCTTGTGATACCTATCAGCAAAGACATCCAATATCCATTTAAGTCAGTGGTCTATAAAGGTGATATAAAACAATATCATTACCTATACAATATACAGCTATGATAAGGCCATATCTGAATCTATACCAGGGGTCAATAAACCCAAAGTCGTTTAAATAATATTTATGCACTAGTGCATAAATATTCAACATTGCTTCAGCATTGCATGACCTTATTTATCATCTGGCGCCTCCGATTTCAAAGGATTTTCTTCAACATTGTCGAGGCGGGAAAAGTCATTTAAATTGTGAATTAAAATGAAATCGGACTTACTCCACAAGAGTTCGTTGGGTCGTTGATTGTTTCGACCCAACGAACTCTTGTGGAGTAAGTCCGATTTCATTTTAATTTAGCAATTGAGGCGGTATCATGTAGCAGACAGCAGCAGCCTTTCCCCTGCCCTGACTGATGCCTCGCTGCGCCACGGTGCACGAGCGGCCCGGTTAAGTGCCCCACAACAGGTCAGCGGGGCGGCGCAGAATGGCACGCACGTGCCGCATCCGCACTTTTTTCGAAAGTGAGCCTCCTCACCACGGAATGTGCATTGTGCATGGGTACGTTACGGATTGTATATGAAGGTGCACGCGTGTTGCACAGGTTGCACAGAGGCTCGGCAGATTGAAGTGCACCGCCAACGCCCAACTGTCACCAGGAAGATGCATCCACTGTTCCAGAAGATGGGTCACTTGGAATTGTGGGGTGAACAATAGTTTTTGGAAAGCAGATATGCCGGTTCAGCGTCAGAAAAGTATGCTCACTCAATTTCTCTACACATGCTATGAAATTATTGTCATCGTGGGTCAATGCATCGTTTAACGTTGAAATATTGTTCTCGCTCGATGTTCCTGTTTGAATTATTCAATCCCAAACCACCGAAATGTTTTAGCATCGTTAGTCTATTCAAAGGCGGCGGAAACGTTTTTAAAAATGATAACGCCTGAACGCCGCTTGACAATTTCGATATACCTCGCCAAAGTCAACAACAAACAACAACAACAAAACACATTTATTAGACATAAAATGGAAATAAGTAAGTAGTCCAGGTGGTGGTGCAAAAGCTGATGCTTAAATCGAGGCACCACCACCTGGTAACGTAAACAGAATAAATAAATATGGTACAATCCAGGGCCGCGGAGAGTCAGGTCGGCTGCCGCGACAGTTTGCATTGATAAACGGTGATAGCGGGCCGGCGCCAGTCCACCGAGACGGGGCTATATCAGTCTGGATGTGTTTTTGAGGAAGGATTGAAAGGCAAGGAGAACCTGAGGTGCGTTTTGCTTTGTCGTGTTGTGTCCGTGTAGAAGTGTGTCTAATTTCATGGTGTCTGATTGGTTGTTGAAATCAATGTTGAGGTGTGTGGATACTTGTGCAAATAGTGTGGACCTCGTTAGTGCGTAGTGTGGGCAGTGGAGGATGAAGTGTTTTGTGTTTTCTTGTGTGTAGCCACAGGCGCACTCGGGGCTTGTTACTTTTTGTATAGAGTACTGGTGTGCGTTTAACTTGGACATCCCCAGTCTGATTTGTGTGTGCAAAGTGTTCCCAACCTTAGTTCCTAGTGCGTTGTAGTGTGGGGGCTGTGGTGTGCCGAGTAGTAGTTTAATGCTTTGTTTGAATTTTTTCATCTCTTGGCAGTTTCGTATGTGCGTAGGCAATTGGTTCCAGTGCAGGGATGTTTTGGGAATTAAGGATCTCTGGTAGCAGGATTTTGAAGTTCGCGGGACTGTGTGGTGGTTTTGATTTCTGAGATTTCGTCCTGCCGTGCGCCCTCTCTCCTCTGGGATCATGTTTGTAATGTAGTTTGGTATGCGAGGTGTATTGTCTATGATCTTTTTGTATAGAAAAAGCCTGTGGATTTTTCGTCTCGTCTTCAAACTGTCCCAACCGAGTTCGTCTCTAAGTTTGTCTGTGGATGTCCGATGTAGTGTGTTCGTCACGAGTCTAGCGGATCTGTTTTGTAGTCTTTCCAGTCTTAATTCGTCATGTGCAGTGATGTGTCCGTCGTAAATGCAGTCACAATAGTCGAAGTATGGTCGCACGTAGGTCTTGTATATGGTGTTTAGTGTCTGTCGTGGAAGGAATTTCGCAATTGGGTAGAGGGGGCTGAGGGCGATGTTTATTTTTTGAATGATTGTGGTAACGTGGGTCTTGAAACGCAGGTCTTCTGATAGAGTTAATCCCAGATGCTTATGAGTGTCCGTTTTTGATATTAGTTGCCCATTGAATTGAAGTTGAGGTGAAGTATAGTTATTTCTTGTGCTGAATGTCTGAGTTATGGTTTTTGATGAACTAAAAGTAATGGCCCATTGCTGTGCGTACTGCTCAATTGTGTTAAGGTCTTCTTGAAGTGAAAGTTGTGCTTGTGTCATGTTGTCGGGTGTGTATGATGCGTATAATGAAATGTCGTCAGCGTAAAATAGGGCGGTGTTTTTCAGTTGTCCAGGGAGTCCGTCAAGGTACAGGAGGGCAAGAAGTGGACCTAAAATTGAGCCTTGCGGGCATCCGGAGTTTAAAGTCATTGTCATTGAGTATGAGTTCCCTATTCTTACTTTCTGTCTTCGGTCAGTTAGGTATGATTTCAGCCAGTCGAGAAGAGAGCCAGTGATAGAGAAGTCGTTTTCGCACTTGAACAGAAGGCCTTTATGCCAAATCTTGTCGAAATATTTTGTCACGTCTAAGTAAACAGCAGTAAAGTCTTGTCCTTTGTCCAGTGATTTGTAGAGGCTGTCAGTCATGTAGGCTAGTTGTAGTTGCGTGCTGTGGTGAGGCCTGTACCCGCTTTGATTGTCAGAAAGAAGCGAATTTTCGATGAGGTGGTCGTAAATATGTTTGAATATGATTTTTTCTAAAATTTTAGAGCAGCAACATAGAAGGCTAATGGGTCTGTAATTCTGTGGGTCAGCTGCCGATCCTTTACGTTTGAAAATTGGTGTGACATTGGCTTCCTTCCAAAGATTAGGAAATTTTGAAGTTCTGAGAGACACATTAAATAATTTTGCTAATGGTTCTGCTATGAGAATTGCTATCATTTTTAATATTTTCGTGGGGAGTTGATCAGGGCCAGTAGATTTGTGTGGGTCGAGAGAATTTAATGCTGACAGTACCTCTTGTTCGGTTACGGTTATTTCGTTTAGTTCGGGTACAGGCCTGGTTCTCGTGTTTGGAGGTGGAAGCGTAGGTGTGTTGTGTAGTTGTGTCTGTGCGACAAAGTATCTATTAAGGATGGTGGCTTTTTCGCCATCATCTGTCGCTACTTGTCCATTGTGTGTCTCTAGTGGAGGTATTTGTGTGCATGGCCTTGGTCGAATAGCTTGTCTGGGTCGAAGTCCTAGTCAGCAGGAACAAAAATTAATTCCTGAAATGAGTACTCATTTCGGTAGTGCAAAGTTTCACCGGGGAATAATTTGGATGGCTGGTTTTAGGTGTCATTATTAGCTCATATTTATCAGCAACGTCTCTGGCCAGCCAGTTAGCTAGTAGATGTTATACCCTAACGTGTTCTGCTCCTGTGTTTCAGCGGCGATCTGATCAGGATGTCGCGTCTGGCACGGGCCGTCACCATCACCGGTGAGTGGTCAATCCGTGCTGAGTTAATACCGTGCACATCTCTGGGAGAACAGACGAGGCGTGTCGCACGCACACGGCGTGACCGATCCAGTGTCAGGGGCTTGTTCTCCACACCCGAGAGGTGCGGTGTGGCCAGAGGCGCGGCAGACGGGTGCGTCACGGTCGGATTCTGCACGAGAGCCCAGGGTTGTGAATCACAGGGCGATGGGGGAGGTCGGGTCAGACCGGGTCAGATCGGGTCAGATGAAGCAGGAGCGAGTCAGACCGTCTGCAGCTAGGTCGTGCAGCGATAGCATCGATTTCGGCGCTGGTGAAATGAGCGGGCACCCAAGTTGTACCGAGACGCATCGGTCGCGAGTCGTGCCGAGCCGAGTGGGGATGGGGGGAGGGAGGGGAGGGCACGACCGTCGTGACCGATCACCTCTCCAGCACGGGAGCGTTACGAAAAGCGCCTGCATCTCGCGTATCTCACCTGTTAGTCTGTCGTGTAAGCAAGCCATCTCACGTGATGAAACAGCTTTTCCATTCATGTAAATGCCATGAGTTTTGCCACATAGTGGTGAAGCAGCTTTTCGTTCATTGCACTGTTCTAGTTAGCTAGATTTGCCAGTGACCAGCAGAAGAAAGAGTGATGGAGTGGAGTCCACTGCACGCCGGGTCACGGCTACTCCGGTCCTCTGCCCACGACTGCGTGTGGAGACGAGGATCCGATCGGGTCAGGTCGTGCGGGAGCTGTAATGACGTCTTTTTCAGGCGATCATCAGCGGCAATTTACGTAGTCAAGGACAGCCAACTGCAGTCACAACCGCGGACCATTCACAAAGACCGCAGCTCGGGACAACATAGGCGCAGAAATCACAGGATTACAAACCGAGGAGGTATCATGTGCTGTTCTCATGTGCTATTTGGCGTGAAACGTAAACCATGTTTCAAACTTCAGAGCTAAGGCTCCGCAGAACTAGCAATGCAAACCGTGTTTATGTATGCTTCTTTAGCAGCCCACATGAGCAATATATTCGCATTAAGTCAGCTGGTGATCTTCCAGGTCAGTTTTATGGCCCGAAAACCAGGACAGGTTTTTAGCAAGGAACACACGAAAATACAAATGTATTAACCCAGATAAAACGACCGTCATATTTTTCTTCTGAAGGCTTATCGAATGAAGAGCTTTTAGTTAGGAAATGGTTAAATTAAAAATTGGTTCAATTGATTTAAATTATTTCACTCGCTTTTCAGGCAATATTTCCAAAGCGCAATTTCAAAACTGAAGTATTCTCGGTCCAACCTGCTCAAGCGTCCTATAATTATTTACATTTGTAAATAGTCTTCAGAAGGGGTTGCGTCACATCCCTACCCGTGCCGACGAGGGTAGCACAGGGGTGGGGCAAATTGTTTTCGCCGCCAGTCACATTTTCCGCTATATAAGATCTATCAGATCCTTGTACTTACCTTTCCCCGACATGTGATAACAATTACGGGATTAGAGGTTATTAATGGCACAGCTTGACGTTTATTCGCAACAAAAAGTGCTGCCGCGCTGCTCAGCAAGCAATGCCCACAACATGCATTCAGTGGTGACGCCACAGATGATTTACGATGAACTGTTATCTCATGGAACAAACAAATCAATCACAGCTTTGGAATATGGCTAAAAATAACGTTTTCTCATTCACTGAAAAATCGACGCTTTCACAGCGTGAACCTCAAACTCGAAAAATGAGCTACATTTTAAATATTTGTTCACGTCTTCAGTTGGAACACGGCAAAAGAAGAAGATCTAGGAAAATAACACATTTAATTAGCCCTTCTGACGGATTGGACGTAAATGTCTGGACGTATAGTAAGTAGCGACAGGGTCCAAAGCTACCCTTAATTAAATATCAGCAGTGCATCGTTCACGATATTGTAGACAGGCTAGATCTTAATTAAACCAAAACTACAGTCCAAACAAAGTCAAAGCGGCGCATTGACAAGTTTTGATTTAGAACAAAATCTAGGGCCTGTATCATTCGGGCTCTCAGCATTGCTTAGACCATTACATTTATGGCTAAGTATCGCATATAGCGGCATACCGCACGAGTTTTTGTTTTGCTCTTATGAACTGACAGAAATTAAGCACACTCAAAAGAAATAATCACGCTTTGCTCCCCACACTGACATTTGCTTGGCTAATCTAAGTGAATTGCACACCGATACACATACTTTTATGTTACCCAAATCTGGCACTTCACGGTTTCTTTCTTAGCCAATCATTCTTATTTTTACCGCGACCTTATCAGTTACATCTGAGCAGTATTGCTTGATTTATCATCTCGATTGCCTTGATCCAGTCGGGCCATATTTCGACCGGGGCCTTGCAGAGCACAAACTTGCAGAGCACAAACTGAAGGTTCAACCGTCACTTGGTTCAGCACTTCTTAGAAACCAAGCAAGCGCGAGATGAAAAATCATGATGAAAGATAAGGAGCTGCTAGAATGCCATACTTGAGGCCCGATATTTTTGTTCTACTACATACTTCTGTGTAAGATCTGGGCACTAGAAGATTTATAGGAATTTATTATGTCACCGAAGCTGCACTTTTTGTGGGCGGTGACATCATGCTGGTCGTGTCTGTTTGTGACAATTCGGGTGTACTGAGCCACATTCTAGCGTGGGAAATGAGGAACGTGACCGCGATGATATTTGTGACTTAGCTAACCATCATTGCTTCATGTTTATGTTGATATTGTTATGCTATGAATGCTGAAGCAGATGTGTTCCATGATAACTTCAATGTTACCTTCCTTTCGACACTTCCTTGGTCAATGAGGAGCTACCGTGTGCGTGGCACAGGATGGCTTGTCCCGAAGGGAGTGCTTTTAGGGAGTGGGTTGGATCCAGTCGCTCTCGCTTTGCCGCACCAGTGGACTGTGTAGTCGACCCGGTCCACTGTCTCCATTAGGGGCCTGACCCAACATACCCGACATTGCTAAAACAACGGCTTAAAGCATTCGTGTTTCTAGAACATAATTTCTGACTACGCCTGTTTTATAAGCCCATGGCCATTACAGTTGATTCTGTCCTCAACATTCACATTGTTCTCGGTTAACTAGACTCAGCTCTGAGTGCCACCACACGGCGGCCGGCAGGTTTTCTGGGGCGAAAGTGCGACCGTTGACCGGCGGGATAATTAACTCTCATTAACTCTCGGCTGTCTCACGGAGCTGGGTAGTGAAACTGTCTCGCCACATACGGACGCATCGACCGAGACGGCGGAAGGCCGGTGCCGACAAAGGCCGCTCAGTCGGACTGGTGGCCCGCCGACCGGGTCTCGCAGCCCGCTAATGAACACTGCTCATTAGTGAAAAGAGACAGCGACTCGACGCTCGCTGTTTCGAGAGGCAGTGTCATTCCGGGATCAAAAAAGTAAAACTAGATTTGATAAAAGACATATTCAATATTTATCATTAATATCACGATCAGTGTGTACCAATTCAGTCAAACTATGTGCACAGTTCTCTTGTTATATATTCTATGTCGTCGGTTATTTTTACGATAGCCAATAGTTTTCCGGTGAATTCCTGAATGCTCTCGAATCACGAGCTGGCTTATCTGCCACAACCGAAGTCGTAAAACCAGCCATTGACGTGAAGATTGCCGAGTTGAACACCCAAATCACTTCTCATTTAAGTAAGGGTGCATTGTGCTCACAAATGCCATTACCGTCCATGGGGTTGTATTTGACAATGTTCATGCCGGGGATACGTTCATTGAGGGAGTCGCAAGATGATGTGCCTCTTTTCCCCGGGTGCTGATGGTCGTGTCACGCTTCATTTTGTCAGGCTCTTCACAATACAAGGCCACCGCGGAAGATGACGGTATAATTGATATAGGAGTCATGTATCACCGCATCGTAAGCCTCTGTGAGTGACATTTAGCCTACCTTCTACGAAAAAAAAAAACAGGATATTTGGCAATGTGCTTCCAAAAATTGCAGACCACATAACTACCTAGTTATTGCTGATAGGTTTTCAAACTTAAATCAATGCCGTAATGCGTTGTGCATAAAGTTGGTGGCCTAGCAAGTAGCAACAGCGATTTGGATGTTTCGTAATATACCTAATAAAGATAAGCACTGGCTAATCCAGGGATGGGGGGTATTTAGGGCCATCCCCCAAGCCCGTTTGGTCCCCTAAAAGACCCGAGGTTTTACATTACGCCTATGGCGGTGCATGGAAAGAAAGGGGCCATTTCAGCCATTTCCCCTCCCCCCTCCCCGAAACGTCCGGCTGGATCCGCCAATCAAGATATGACCTGTTTTAATTTAAAATCCGTTCAATACAATGCTACCATGGCATTTATGGCACAAACTTTTTTGCAAAATATGACAATCCGCTAATTTTGCACGAATTTCGCCCTTCCGAAACCCGACGAAGAAGATCTAATGGAGTTTTCTCGTTACAGTAACCAGGCCTGTCTGCCCTTGTTTTTTTTTTTTTTGCATTGACTGGACGTCAAGCTGACAGAATCGTGCGTAGTTAGCTCTACTTTTATCGGTTCTTGTTCCTAGACAATGGGATTGTATCCGTGGCATCCTATGGTATTGTTTGAAGGAAGCTCTGTGGCTGAAAATAAATCAGTCTTACCCGAACCAGCAATATCCCCATGATGCTACCCGAGGTCAGCCGCTTTGATTAAAACGGTTGGAATTTGATTCAAATGCTATTAGGCTGCACAGTGCACAAGCATGCATTTGCAAATGGTACGCTAAGGTCAGGTGTACGACCAGCAATGTCATATATGTAGGTCCTCCTCTGACTATGGCATACCTTGAAGCATGGCACTACCGATTGCTTCGCGGACAGCCATACTAATGTGTGATCGAACTAATGTAGGTACTGTGTAATGCCATATTAATGTGCAGCTTAGCAAATATATCAAATTGTAGCTCTTATGACGGTAATTTACGAGCTTTATGGGGAGGACAGCGACCTTGATAATTGGTATGCTATATGTCATGTTGTATGACAACTGGCAGTTTAATTCTTTTCTTATATGTCTCGTAAAAGAAAGCGATCTGTAGCTAATCGAATGCCAATAACTTCATTGAGAGACGCCAAACGCTGTTGATATTTTCGGACACCAAAGTCCCTGCAGCCTTGAACCATGAATGAACGTAACAAATTAAAATATTACCTGTATGATTCGAGAAATCATTACAATACAAATCAAAGCCAGCAAGCGTGGCCTTTGTGAAGACAAGTTGCATCTGGGAAGCGTCTAAAATGATCCGATGAATCTTGCTGTTCCATTTTCACGTCTTCTTGCGATCGATTTTGCGATTCACAAGCATGCCGACCTCCTAGGACTATTTGGACGGTTGAGATGTAAGCGCAACAACTAAATCACGGATACGTACATATAAGACTGAATTATGGAGACGTAAAACTGGTCACGTGACTGTTGCGGGGACATTGAAGAAACGGGATACGTCACAGAAAAGCCTTCATCTGAGGCTTAGCAATAATAGGATAAACGCGTGATTCGTTATGGATTCCAAATCAATT